>NC_083584.1:37493904-37793904 GCF_027579695.1 Neoarius graeffei | reverse complement strand
CTCATGGTGGACTTCCTTACTGACACTACCCATTGTTGAAGACCAGAATGGCAAGAATCAAGACACAGGGCTGGTGGTGTTGTATATCTTTTATTCTATTACAGGTAAATGCTCAATAAACTTATGATCATGATGACAGTTTTGTGCCATCTCATGCTTCATCATGAATTTATCATTCATATCAAGCATTTATCATTCATACATACTGTTCATACACTGTTAAGTGTATGTATTTTGGACCAGTAGTGGTCATTGTGGCCACAAGGAAATTGTGACTATATTTTTGACCAAGAAGCAGTGGAGAGAATAATAAAATATTGAATTCAAACTGCATTCATTTAAAAGTGTCAATTAATGTGAATTCTAATTAATTTCCACCATTGAGTAGTAACTACTTTTCTAATTGGTCTGCGTGCAGGACAACAGTGTGCAGGAGCATGTCTGGAAGCTTACGGGCAGTGGACATGCAGGTCGAGAATGTGACTGAGACGTATGAGAGGCTGGCTGTGTTCTGTGTGAAAGACAGTGGTCAGTTCAAAATCTTGTAATGTGAAATGCTCAGTGGGACTTAATAGTGTTAATATTTTCAAAGTAGTATTCTATAATAAATTATTGTTAGCTAAAAGTGCTCATATTTTAAAAGAGAAGTTTATTTTTAAATCTATTTCCTTTATCTACATGCATCAGGGGCTCCTTGCGGAGGTCCACCTTCATTTCCTAATACGCGTCTGCAGGGACAGACAGGCCTGGAGCTGGGTGACGAGATTCTGTATACTTGCAATCCAGGATACATTCTGCCCACTGGAGAAACAGCTTTCAGTCTGTTGTGTGACAGCTGTGGAGAGTGGTATGGCCTGGTGCAGCTCTGTATGAAAGGTAAGAGGTTGAACAGTACTGAAATGTAACCAAATGATATTTAAACACATAAGTGATATAGATGGAGTGCATGTCAATGGGGAAAAGCTTTGGTTTATTAGTAGGTTGGCCCAACATTTTATGAATGGCTGCAATGTCTACAATTAGGCCTTAAAAAAAAAAAAAAAAAAAAAAAAAAAAAAATATATATATATATATATATATATATATATATATATATATAAAGCCTGATGAAACACTTGTGACTATTACTATCAAGCATTGAAGGTTGCACTGTGATGAAACCCTAGGTCAAGGGTCTTCAGTCCTTATCCACAAAGGCTTGATTTGGTTGCATGCTTTTATTCCAACCAAGCAGGGAACAAAACTGTTTTCACTTGTTTAATCAGTCCATTTTAGTCTCCAATCAACTATCAAGTATGCTTCCAGTTTGGCTGTAATGAAAGTCTGGAGTCACACTGGCCCTTTGCAGATAAGTTTGAAGACCCAAGTAATTCCAACAAATTACTTATTACTATACACTACTTTCATTACTATAAATTAATTTTTAAACCTGCAATAATTGTTTCTTTATAATTCCCAAGAGTAGTAATGTTTTGCTGGGACTAACATTAGTTAAGCTAAAAAAGAATTCTGAGTTTTAAAGGGAATTGTTAGCATTGGTGTATTTGATGTATTACAGATAAAGCCGAAGCTTTCATTGACTATGAAGACAAGCTCCCAGACAACCATCATCTCTATGATGGCCGGGAGGAGGTGCATCGTGTGAGTATGATGCCTAGACCTACTGATCATGGAGAGGAAGAAGAATCTACACCTGAACCAGATCATTTAGAGCCAGTTGTGGTAGTGGAAGCAATGGACAAGATTGAGAAAAACTCTGCAGTGTCTGTAACAGAGCCGCCGGTATCTCAACTCAGCCAGAAACACATGTTCTGGTTTCCCTCAGAGGCTTTTCAGAAAGAGGAGCATCCTTTCATCACGGCAGGCACACCTATTAAAGACCCCACCGAAGATAAGCATTACATCTCAGTCAAGGCTGGCGATGACCAGTCTGAGCCGGAGATAACTACAGAGGCTCATGATGGTGGATATATGACCCAGACGCCAACTGATAAACCTGCCAGTCACAGTGTAGACAGTACAGTAGAGTCATGGCTCGATGGTTATCCTGTTCCCCAGGAGGAGGAGAGAGCAGGTGGAGAGTCTACAGTGGAGACAGTACCAGGGCAGGGGGTGGATATGGAGAGTGCAACAGACAGTTTAAAAGATTCTAAAAGTGTGACTGACATCCCAAAAGAGACAGGTTTAGGAGGTGTTGTCCACAGCCACCAAGAGGAACCAATTGAAGGTGTTTCTGAGATACCTAAGGAGCAAGAATTTAGTAAAGTGATGAATCATCAGGATGTGGGGGTAAAGAATGTAACGGAAAGCCTTGGAGAAAAGAGTTACAGAGAAGTGTTTTACAACCAAGAGGAAGATTTTCACAGTGTGACTGATATGCCTCAAGCAGAGGTTTCTGAGGTAGTGCCTATTCTTTCAGAAGGAAGATATCTTATTACAGGGGCACCAACAGTGAAGGAGGTGGAAGGAGAAGTCAAGACACCAGTGGAGGTGGAACATAAGAAAGTAGATGATGGATCTAAAGACGTACAATTCCATGGTATAATTGAAGGAGCAAATGACGTTGGATTGAGCCCCACACCTTTAATCAGCCACACTCAGATCACAGTTGGCCTAGATGAGACAACTCTCAAAAACACACCCAGAACTGCTCCCGAGAATGTCAGCACCAGCCAAGAGGGTATAGGTTTTGAACAAACTACCACACATTCAAGCATGGCACCAACAGACACCACAACTGCTTCACCAGTGCATGCCATTAGCAATGTGGCCACAGCCACAGTGAGTGTCTCTTGGGAAACCAAAGATCTTGGCGATTTTGTGGATCAGACTCCCACTGTTGATCATGATGTACTTGTAGAAACCCATGAAAATCAGAGTGTGATGGAAGGAGATATGGATCGTACCCTGGATCAACCAGAAGACGATGGCTCTTGCTCTATACACCCCTGCCACTTAGCTGGCCATGGGCCAACTATCGCTGCTATCATTGTTGGCATTCTAGCAGCGATTGTGGGTGTGGCCTTGGGTGTATGGTGTTACAAAAGAAGGCAACAGAAGACCTCTCACTATCAGCTGAATGGAACTAACAGACAAACACAGTGCATCGAACTCCAGCAGACTGTGTAACCTAAAATGCATGGCTTACATAAACACCACGTTTGAACATTATGAAATACATGCACCTACATACATACTAATATGTGGGGGGCAGAATTCTTCATGTCCCTTCAAGTAGAAATCTCTTTACTGGGCAGTGAGAGAATTGCTTTTGTGCTTTGTTAAAACATATTTTATTTTTTCAGATTTGCAGTGCAGTGTGCATGTGTTATTTCTTGTGTTATACCTGCTTATATATGATGCCTAATTATTTCTTTGTGGGTTTCTTTCATTGTGTGGACTGCATTTGAAAGGTTATTGATGTTTGCGTTTGAGACGCTAGATGCTTATTGATATTTGAATTTTACAGTATGGTAATGTTTTTCAAAGAAATTTGTGTATCAGCCTTAGCAGATTCAATATAATGTGACCAGTATAGTGTTTGTACACAGAATATAAATGCTGAAAATTGGCGCCCAGACAAATCGAGACAGTGAAACTGTAGTGTTCAAAATTTTAGTGCTCCATCAGTGGGGAATATGTGGATGGAACTGATAATATATACTGCATATTCAACCCTGTATTAATATTCACATTCATCTGCAGTACTTATTGCATAATATAATTTTATAGCACCTCGAGCAAGTATCAGTCACATACAGTGGTGCTTGAAAGTTTGTGAACCCTTTAGAATTTTCTATATTTCTGCATAAATATGACCTAAAACATCATCAGATTTTCACACAAAGAAAAAGAAAGCACAACTTTTATTCATCACACACTTGTGAAATTTCCTCTCTGCATTTAACCCATCTGAAGCAGTGAACAGACACAACACGTGAGCAATGAGCACACACACATACCCAGAGCAGTGGGCAGCCATGCTAACAGCACCCGGGGAGCAGTTGGGAGTTAGGTGCCTCGCTCAAGGGCACTTCAGCCCAAGGCTGTCCCATATTAACCTAACCGCATGTCTTTGAACTGTGGGGAAACCGGAGCACCCACTCAGAGAACATGCAAACTCCACACAGAAAGGCCCTCGCCGGCCACTGGGTTCAAACCCAGAATCTTCTTGCTGTGAGGCGACCTTGCTAACCACTTACACCACCATGCCGCCCAAGTCCTGAAAGTAGATAAAGAGAACCCAGTTAAACAAATGAGACAAAAATATTATACTTGGTCATTTATTTATTGATGAAAATGATCCAATATTACATATCCGTGAGTGGCAAAAGTATGTGAAACTTTACTTTCAGTATCTGGCATGAACTGCTTGCTTCAGGTCCTTCCACAACATTTTGATTGGATTAAGGTCAGAACTTTGACTTGGTCATTCCAAAACATTAACTTTATTCTTCTTTAACCATTCTTTGGTAGAACGACTTGTGTGTTTAGGGTCATTGTCTTGCTGCATGACCCACCTTCTCTTGAGATTCAGTTCATGGACAGATGTCCTGACATTTTCCTTTAGAATTCGCTGGTATAATTCAGAATTCATTATTCCATCAATGATAGCAAGCCGTCCTGGTTCAGATGCAGCAAAACAGGCCAAAACCATGATACTACCACCACCATGTTTCACAGATGGGAGAAGGTTCTTGTGCTGGAATGCAGTGTTTTCCTTTTTCCAAACATAAGGCTTCACATTTCAACCAAAAAATTCTATTTTGGTCTCATCCGTCCACAAAACATTTTTCCAATAGCCTTCTGGCTTGTCCACGTGATCTTTAGCAAACTGCAGATGAGCAGCAATGTTCATTTTGGAAAGCAGTGACTTTCTCCTTGCAACCCTGCCATGTGCACCATTGTTGTTCAGTGTTCTCCTGATGGTGGACTCATGAACATTAACATCAGCCAATGTGAGAGAGGCCTTCAGCTGCTTAGAAGTTACGTTGGGGTCCTTTGTGACCTCGCCGACTATTACACACTTTGCTCTTGGAGTCTTTGTTGGTCGACCACTCCTGGGGAGGGTAACAATGGTCTTGAATTTCCTCCATTTGTACACAATCTGTCTGACTGTGGATTGGTGGAGTCCAAACTCTTTAGACATGGTTTTGTAACCTTTTCCAGCCTGATGAGCATCAACAATGCTTTTTCTGAGGTCCTCAGAAATCTCCTTTGTTCATGCCATGATACACTTCCACAAACATGTGTTGTGAAGATCAGACTTTGATAGATAGATCCTTGTAAAACACCTGACTGTAATTTCACCTTCAAATTAACTGCTAATCCTAGAGGTTCACATACTTTTGCCACTCACAGATATGTAATATTGGATCATTTTCCTCAATAAATAAATGAGCAAGTATAATATTTTTGTCTCATTTGTTTAACTGGGTTCTCTTTATCTACTTTTAGGACTTGTGTGAAAATCTGATGATGTTTTAGGTCATATTTATGCAGAAATATAGAAAATTCTAAAGGGTTCACAAACTTTCAAGCACCACTGTACACGTGAGTAATATGTATTATATAAAAAATACACAAAATAGTCATTCTTTAGGAAGTGTTTGAAATGTAATTATAATGTGTTTAAGTCATCAAAGACAGGTTTTGCCTGAAAAAGTGTTGTTTTGGGCTTTTATAAGAATCAGCATTGACAGAAAGGACAGGAGTACAGGTAACAGATGAATTCAATACTAGAGAACAGGAAAAGGCAGCCACAAAGACGCGCAATCAGTGGTAGGGTCTCAAATAATCAGGGAATTTGGTTCAGAAATGCTCCTTACATTTGCAATATATTGCAAAGTACTGTGAGAACTTTGGAAGTACGTATCTAAATCTTAATGACTCAGTGAAGGTGATAATCAGAATATGGAGCCAGAAGAGAAGCAGAGCAAGATAGGACCAAGCTGCTGTAGAGTATTCAGTGCTGTGTCTGCTCTAGGGTGGAGACTCTGTGACAGTTATATATTCAGATTGAAGGGTAGATGAGGTGTTTTTGTGGATGCTGTGGATACGGTGAAGACTAATTTAACCCTTTCGGGTCTAACCAAGACGTTAGTGTTTTATTGTTCTTGTCTAGCACTTTTCTGCTTCCAGCAGATGACATTGATTTCTTCGTCAGTTCTTTGTAGTTAATCAGAATAAGATATACTGTAGAGCTTTTCACATTTTGTCATTAATGACCGTTGAAGTGTGCATGCTAGCTAGGTATCCGTTGTTTCAAGTGGTCTGATAGCCATCTTCAAAATTCCTGTGTTACTTTTTACTAAGTAAAAGCAGCCACCCATAAATTTCCATAGGTAGTCACATTATGGGGTAGTAATATTACTCTGGAGTAAATGCAAATCATTATTAAGAATCTCTCTGATAGACCTGAGGTAAACAACACAGTGCCGATCAGTGTGACTGTATTTACTTTACTGAAATTGAAAATGAAAGTGTTTTTCGCAGTTCAAAAGTTTTTAATTGGCAATTTGTTTCATTAAGAAGTTTGATGGTCAATTTTATTGACCAGGTGACTATTTGAATGTCAGTTAATTTCACTGTTATGAATGGCATGCTTATCATTTTAAACGTCATTCTAAATGTCTTTCTTTTCAAAGGTTCTCTCTGAAAAGTTTAATTAACCAGTCAGAATAATTAAACAAATTATTTTTTTCTACATCCCAGATTAGTCACATAATTTTTCCGAAGAAGTAAGTTGCAAAGTTGAGTTGCTATCTTTATTTTTAATTCAGAAACACATATTTGTTCACATATTTTAAAGGAATTACCTTTTTGTACTTACTGTGATTCTTTTCAAAATAATCAGAAACTCGTAAAGGTCCTCAAAAATGCATCACCAGTGCCAAAAGCAACGGTGTGCTAAATAATATGACATGAAGCCTTTTATTTATTCAGGATTGTGATCAAGGTAGGTGCTTTATTTTATTTAACAAATGTGATTTTTCAGAGCTGATCTCAACTTGCCTGTGAATTATTTTCAGTGTACTCGTTTCAATCTAGTGTAGGTCTGTCTTCTATTGCACAACAGCTCCATTTGTATACTAAGTACCTGTAGACTCAGGTCTACAATACAGGTCTACAATACCTGACACTTCTCTGTGACCCGGCAGACTCTCAGCTTGTTACTAGTGATGCTGTTGAAAGTAATGCTTCTTTAATTGAGTACATGGGCGTGTTATGTTCTTCAGTCACGGATATCACTGTGTTGAATAAGTGTGAAGTGTTATAAGTCATATAAGTGTTGGAGCTGAAATGAATTTATTGTCTGGAGGTATAACAGGCTTACCAGTTTATGGTCTTTTTTCCTATGATTTTTTGATTTATGAAATGTTATTCCCTGTTATACAATTTGATCAGTACCATTTCTTTTTAGGATTTTGTGATGCATCAGGATATTTATCAGAATATTACACATTTGATCAATGGTTAATACATCTTCAAGGAGAGAAGCTCAAAGTTTTATTGTAGCACCTGACTCCTGCCTCACTTGTGTGACAAACTAACTCAACAATTACAAATAAAATCCACTTTATTCATTATGGGAAAAATTACATTTGTCCTTATTTGAAATATTTGTGTGTGTATATACTGTATGTGTGAATTTGTCTGTATCCATGGTAATCATATACATATTGGTAATTCAGTGAAGAGTATAAAAACTTACTGAGAAAAAATATCCATGGTTAAAGTCAAACACACTGATACACAGTAACAGGAGGAACAGAGGCTCATTTTAAAGTGTTTGAACATGGAGCATCTGTGCAGTTTATCACACCAAAGTAAGAAACATTCAGAGAGAGAGAGAGAGAGAGAGTCATGGGTCAGCATTTCAGGCAGAAAATAGGGCTTATGTGTGTGCGTACGTGTCTAAGTACACAGTCGCATCTAAAATTTTAACATTTGAGCATAAGCTTCACTGTTTAGTCTTTTGCTGTTAAATTTAGTCAGGTTATTTTAGGATCTGCACTCTTCATTTTGTGCTTCAGTCTAGGAATTTTGTGCCTTAGTGTGTATTTCCAATTTTGTAATTGCCATTTTCCAACATGCAACTTAACAGACATCTGATGATGTTAACCATTCTATAATATTTTCATTGTACAAGATGAATAAAATAAACCTTGGTCAATTTGTAAAACAAACCTGAGCGCATATATATATATATGCGCTCAGGTTTGTTTTACAAATTGACCAAGGTTTATTTTCTTCATCTTGTACAATGAAAATATTATTCATCTTGTGTGTGTATATATATCTCATCTCATCTCATTATCTCTAGCCGCTTTATCCTTCTACAGGGTCGCAGGCAAGCTGGAGCCTATCCCAGCTGACTACGGGCGAAAGGCAGGGTACACCCTGGACAAGTCGCCAGGTCATCACAGGGCTGACACATAGACACAGACAACCATTCACACCTACGGTCAATTTAGAGTCACCAGTTAACCTAACCTGCATGTCTTTGGACTGTGGGGGAAACCGGAGCACCTGGAGGAAACCCACGCGGACACGGGGAGAACATGCAAACTCCACACAGAAAGGCCCTCGCCAGCCCCGGGGCTCGAACCCAGGACCTTCTTGCTGTGAGGCGACAGCGCTAACCACTACACCACCGTGCCGCCCCATATATATATATATACACACACATACACCTGCTGTTTTATGCAGTTCTCTAATCAGCCAATCCCTTGACAGCAGCACAATGCATAAAATCATGCAGATACGGATCATGAGCTTCAGTTAACGGTCACTTCAAACATCAGAATGGGAAAAATTCTGATCTCAAAGTGTAACTTTCACTGTGGCATGGGTGTTGGTGCCAGATGGACTGGTTTGAATATTTCAGAAACTGCTGATTTCCTGGGGTTTTCACACACAACAGTCTCTAGAGTTTACACAGAATGGTGCAAAAAAACAAAAAACACTGAGTGAGTGACAGTTCTGTAGGTGGAAACACCTTGTTGATAAGAGAGGTCAGAAGAAAATGGCCAGATTGGTTCAAGCTGCCAGGAAGGATATAGTAAGTCATGTAATCAGTTTTTACAACCATGGTGATGTCAGGAGAAACAGACGAGGACCCAAGAGCGCAAGTTAAATGTTTGAGTTTTATTGACAACAGGGGAAAGGGAGGATGTGCGTGTGTGAAGTTCAGTGGCAGGAGGACCGAGAGGCAGGGATGGCTGGTGATGTCTGTGGGCTCCCACCCAAGCACTGACCAGGCTCAACCCTGCTTAGCAGCAGAGATCAGACAGGATCAGGTGTTGCCAGAGCAGTGAGGCTGTAAGCTGACAGCACTAGGTGTTCAGGCAGTCTCCCAGCGAACAGTCCCTCAGCAGACAGACAAGACAGCACAACAGGCAGGAGTAGGGAACAGGCTGGAACACAGAGTCACAGATCAGGTAGCAAGATAAGGGACAAAAATGCAGGGTCAGGTTACCAGGATTGAAGAGTTGACAGAGTCGACGTCTAGAAGACGATCTGACACTGAAGCTTGGGAGGACAGCAGCTTAAATACACACAGAGGAGGAGCAGGTGATAGGCAACAGCCAATGACAGCCACTGAGAGTTAATAAGAGGAAGTGTATGCGGGCGTGGCCGGTAATGCTGAGTGGAGAGGAGTGGAGATGCTACCTGAAGAGAGGAAACCCACAGGTAGGACCATGACAGGTGAGCAGAAAAGCATCTCAGCATGCAACAGCAGAAAACAACATTGGGTTCCACTCCTGCAGTCAAGAACAGGAATCTTAGAAGCAAGAACAAGTTCAAAGATTCAAATATTTTTATTGTCAATTCAGTATATATCCAGGACATATAGGAGAATCGAAATGCTGTTTCTCTCTCACCTTACTTGTAAAATCAGATAAAAATATTTATATTTTAAGTATAATAGAAATATATATAGAAAGTGCTTAGAAGAGTAGCTTATGAGGTGTACATGAACAGTAGTGGAAATGACCAATAGCAGCAGATACAACAATAATGTAAATTATTGTAGTGTCATGTGCAAACGAATGAGATAGAGTTCTTGTGTAAATGAACGTGTTACAGACCAGGGGCAGGGGGTGTAGTGGACAAAGTTCCTATTAAAGTGGCCGGTGAGTGTGTGTAATATATAATTTTAAACTTGTAACTTTACTTATTGACAGTTCCCAGACAGTGTTCATACTCTCAACACAAGGCAATATTAGTACCTCAGTCCTAATAATTTAATATTGCATAATTATGAGGATACGGGCCTGGTGTCAGTGTCGTAATCTGTACCTGAGAGTAGTATATTTTGTGATATGAAGTATACTGTAATATAAATGTACTTGCACTCTGTAAATCAAAGACAAAAAAAATTGACAGCAACAAATAGAGAAATTTGACATTTATTATAAAATATTATAAAGCAACAAACAGGATTTTTATTCATCCTTTTGAATTACAGTGACTGAACTGTAAGACATCATGGAACAAATGATGATCAAATCGTTGATATGGTTTGGTACCTATAGAATACAAAAGGACCCCATTGCCAGTAATAAATACAAACATATGCTGGAAGAAGATCATAGTTCACAAAACTGTTGTATTCCTATCGTGACTCTGTTATTTTCAGTGCACAAAATATCAAATCAATACTACTCCTCTTCAGCATCAAGATACTCGTCTAGAAACTCCAGAACTTCTCCCTGAAAAAGAGAAAGATAGTGATTTCAAGGTGAGTCACTAGAGGGCAGTGGAAATTAATGCGCGCCTCTCAAAACATGACACAAGTCTACACCGCACTCTAATGGTTAAATGTGTTATGATACGCACAAATGGAGTTATGCAGTGGCCTAAACCCTTCTATTCAGACTGTACAGGAGTGCAGGAGAACTGCGACTTTATTTCATTTAGCTTCTATGCAAGTAGAGCACAGCTCTCGTGCTATTATATGATGCAAATATAACATCCAACATACCACATCATAGTGTGGAATAATGATGATTAAATTAATGATGGGTGGCACGGTGGTGTAGTAGTTAGCGCTGTCGCCTCACAGCAAGAAGGTCCGGGTTCGAGCCCCGTGGCCGGCGAGGGCCTTTCTGTGTGGAGTTTGCATGTTCTCCCCGTGTCCGCGTGGGTTTCCTCCGGGTGCTCCGGTTTCCCCCACAGTCCAAAGACATGCAGGTTAGGTTAACTGGTGACTCTAAATTGAGCGTAGGTGTGAATGTGAGTGTGAATGGTTGTCTGTGTCTATGTGTCAGCCCTGCGATGACCTGGTGACTTGTCCAGGGTGTACCCCGCCTTTCGCCCGTAGTCAGCTGGGATAGGCTCCAGCTTGCCTGCGACCCTGTAGAACAGGATAAAGTGGCTAGAGATAATGAGATGAGAAATTAACGATGTACTACCCCAAACAAAAGTTGGGAAGGTGCGTAAAATGTAAAAAAAAAAAAAAAAACAGAATGTAATGATTTGCAAATTATGGACTCTATGTTTCATTGAAAATAGTACAAAGACAATATATCAGATGTTGAAACTAAGAAATTACATTACATTAATGGCATTTAGCAGATGCTCTAATCCAGAGTGACATACAACAGACCCAGAGCAGCCTGGGAGCAATTGGGGATTAGGTGCCTTCACGGGTGCAGATAGAGGGTGGGACGGGTGGGATTCGTCCCACCCAGATTTAAATTCACCTCGTTCGGTCCCCCCCACTTATAGGGAGGAAAAAACGTCTATGCTGTCTTTCTTTGCATAAGGCAAACCTCACGGAAAAATCAAAAGACTAATTACCATTCGGTTTATTGAGGTGCACAGCAGTACAGACATAGTTGCAACAACTCATAAAACAAAACAAAGACTGATATTCGGTTGGTTGAGCTGCGCAGACTGCACAGGTTGCGAGCTCGAGCTTGGTTGCTATGGTTACCCACAACAAGTTTGACAGGCATATCGGGGACAGCGCCTCCTAGTTCAGGACCCCAACACGGCATGATGAAGGGTGCCAAACCGAAAAGGCAGAAAACGATTGCATCGTTTTTTCAAAAAACAACGACTGTAAGTAAACTGTCATATCATATATTTATCATATCACCTTGCAATTTTTTGATAGTCTGTTCAAAGTAATGTCGTAGTGAAAGTAAAATCGTACGGAGTAGAGATGCCTTTCTGGTAGCCTCCTTCTTTCGGTGGTAGCCTGTAGATACAGTGCTCAGAAGGCAGTTTTAATGTTTAATCTGGCGTTCCCTGCCATAATTTCAGCGAGCATATTGTTTCATAAGGAAACTTTGCGAAGAGCTGTTGACTGACTGCCGCTCACGCAACACACAGGCATAATTAGAAAGTTAACACATGTTGACAACACATGTTGGGGGTGGGGTTGGGGTTGGTTTGCTGGCAGCTTTGTCCCCCCAGTTCAAAAAATGTATCTGCACCCCTGGGTGCCTTGCTCAAGGGTACTTCAGCCATTCCTGCTTGTCCAGGGAATCAAACTGGTAACTTTTTGATCCCAAAGCTGTTTCTCTAACCATTAGTCCATGGCTTCCCCCATGGACCTGTTTGAATTTGATGCCAGCAACATGTTTCAAAAGTTGGAACAGGGGCATGTTTACCACTGTGAAACATCACCTCTACTTTTAACAACACTGTGTAAATGTTTGGGAACTGAGGAGACCAATTGTTGTAGTTTTGAGAGAGCAATGGTGTCCCCTTCACTGAAAAAAATGGCCTGTTAAATTAACACAAAAAAATCTTGTACATCGTACAAGATGTACATTGTAAATCATATCCACTAAGACCAATTAAGCCATGTTCTGTTTGACTGGACATGACTTAATTGGTCTTAGTGGATATGATTTTAATAAGTGCAACCGATGTACAAGATTTTTTTGTGTTAATTTAACAGGCCATTTTTTTCAGTGTTCTTGCCTGTTATATAATTTCAATTGCTCAACAGCATGGGGTCTCCTTTGTCATATTTTGCGCTTCATAATGCACCAAATGTCATCAATGGGAGACAGGTCTGGACTGCAGGCAGGCCAGTTTAGCAACTGGACTCTTTTACTACGGAGCCATGCAGTTGTAATTTGTACAGACTGCGGTTTGGCATTGAATTAAGCAAGGTCTTCTCTGAAGAAGCCTTCATCTGGATGGCAGCATGTTGTTCCAAAACCTGTATATATCATTCAGCTGGTTGTAATACAGCAGTTTCAGACTACTTTAAAAAGAAATGCTTTAATTTCAGAATTGTAAAAAATCTTCTTTCCGGCATGTCAATTGCTAACTGCTGTGTTATCCTATATGCATTTGATTATGGAGCAAAATGTGTTCAAAGCTTTACTGTATTATGTGTAAGAAAAGAAACATAAGATGTTGGACTTAGTTTGATGCTAAATTTACAGGAAACCATTAAATGCTGAACAATTTGTCCAAATAATCAAGTTAAGCAGATATTAAAAACTTGTTTAAATCCCATTTTCATGACATTAATGTTGAGAGCATATAATACATATGGATAGATATGGATTAAAACATTGTGGGTGTGCTAATACAGGAAAACAATCAGTGACATGGTTGTGTGATGCAGCCTGATGCAAAGTTTCCCACAACGTAGGTAACTGTAATAAGATTGATTATTTTCCTAAAACAGCATGCCTCAGAGTGTTTTATTCCTCTTATAATTTTCCAACAGCCAGTTGCCAACACTAACAATTTTAATTTATTATTTAGAATAACACATTGTACATTTTTATCCTTTTAAATATTGGGCAACATCCATGAAACAAGTTACTTCTCTGTAGTAATTACATTATAACAGCTATAGTACAACCCCGATTCCAAAAAAGTTGGGACAAAGTACAAATTGTAAATAAAAACGGAATGCAATGATGTAGAAGTTTCAAAATTCCATATTTTATTCAGAATAGAACACAGATGACATATCAAATGTTTAAACTGAGAAAATGTATCATTTAAAGAGAAAAATTAGGAGATTTTAAATTTCATGACAACAACACATCTCAAAAAAGTTGGGACAAGGCCATGTTTACCACTGTGAGACATCCCCTTTTCTCTTTACAACAGTGTGTAAACATCTGGGGACTGAGGAGACAAGTTGCTCAAGTTTAGGGATAGGAATGTTAACCCATTCTTGTCTAATGTAGGATTCTAGTTGCTCAACTGTCTTAGGTCTTTTTTGTTGTATCTTCCATTTTATGATGCGCCAAATGTTTTCTATGGGTGAAAGGTCTGGACTGCAGGCTGGCCAGTTCAGTACCCGGACCCTTCTTCTACGCACCCATGATGCTGTAATTGATGCAGTATGTGGTTTGGCATTGTCATGTTGGAAAATGCAAGGTCTTCCCTGAAAGAGACGTCGTCTGGATGGGAACATACGTTGCTCTAGAACCTGGATATACCTTTCAGCATTGATGGTGTCTTTCCAGATGTGTAAGCTGCCCATGCCACACGCACTAATGCAACCCCATACCATCAGAGATGCAGGCTTCTGAACTGAGCACTGATAACAACTTGGGTCGTCCTTCTCCTCTTTAGTCTGAATGACACGGCGTCCCTGATTTCCATAAAGAACTTCAAATTTTGATTCGTCTGACCACAGAACAGTTTTCCACTTTGCCACAGTCCATTTTAAATGAGCCTTGGCCCAGAGAAGATGTCTGCGCTTCTGGATCATGTTTAGATACGGCTTCTTCTTTAAACTATAGAGTTTTAGCTGGCAACGGCGGATGGCACGGTGAATTGTGTTCACAGATAATGTTCTCT
Organism: Neoarius graeffei; assembly: GCF_027579695.1. NCBI lineage: Eukaryota > Metazoa > Chordata > Actinopteri > Siluriformes > Ariidae > Neoarius > Neoarius graeffei. Next base: position 37,779,108 of record NC_083584.1, on the reverse strand, counting down.
GGAAATATTCCTGAGCCCATTTTGTGATTTCCAATACAGAAGCATGCCTGTATGTGATGCAGTGCTGTCTAAGGGCCCGAAGATCACGGGCACCCAGTATGGTTTTCCGGCCTTGACCCTTACGCACAGAGATTCTTCCAGATTCTCTGAATCTTTGGATGATCTTATGCACTGTAGATGATGATATGTTCAAACTCTTTGCAATTTTACACCGTCGAACTCCTTTCTGATATTGCTCCACTATTTGTCGGTGCAGAATTAGGGGGATTGGTGATCCTCTTCCCATCTTTACTTCTGAGAGCCGCTGCCACTCCAAGATGCTCTTTTTATACCCAGTCATGTTAATGACCTATTGCCAATTGACCTAATGAGTTGCAATTTGGTCCTCCAGCTGTTCCTTTTTTGTACCTTTAACTTTTCCAGCCTCTTATTGCCCCTGTCCCAACTTTTTTGAGATGTGTTGCTGTCATGAAATTTCAAATGAACCAATATTTGGCATGAAATTTCAAAATGTCTCACTTTCGACATTTGATATGTTGTCTGTGTTCTATTGTGAATACAATATCAGTTTTTGAGATTTGTAAATTATTGCATTCCGTTTTTATTTACAATTTGTACTCTGTCCCAACTTTTTTGGAATCGGGGTTGTATAAACAGTCGTTCTCTCGCCAGCCTTTTTGCTTTTGTTTCTTTTTCAAGTTAATTAGATAAAAAATGCAGCTTGCCATGTTACTGTGAGACTACAGCGCCTTCAGTCCTGAAGACTTTTGCATGTCAGAAAACAAAAGAACAGCTTTACTTCTGACTATTACAAAAGCGGACATTAGAGACTCCTTCCACAAATGCTGAATAAATGTCTCCTTACAGAAAACACCACCATATCAACAATAATGTGTTTTTGAAAACTTTTGACTGGTACGGTATATACTACAAATCACTAGTGCTGTATAAATCACTGAAGGATTTATTATTTATTGCTTAAATGTAGTTTGCACTTTAAAAATCTACCTCTTCCTTTTGTTCATTACGCATATCTTGTATTCACTGTCTGTGCACTACTGTCTTTTATTTGTTTTGTTATACTGTACAGCCCTTGTGTTGGTATAATTACAATAAAAGATTAAAAAAAGAAAAATGATTTATAGGAGTGACCACCATACAAGGCAGGCATTGACATATACCTTAATACCTATATACCATTGATCTATGCAGCTGCTACTTTAGAAAATTAATCAACACCTTCTGACCAGTCGGATTTAAGAATTCAGCAGCGCTGTCACTGTGGTATAACATATGAAGTACAGCTCCCCTACCTTCTAATTCTATACACTATAATTGTGTAACACTATAATATGCTTTTCCAAATGGTTAACGTCAGGACTATCTACAACCTGGAGAGCATTTTTTTAAAAATACACATCATGCTCCCAAATAATAGTAATATTACTTAAGGTTATGTATTTACACGAAGATTATTTGCCCACTGTATAATGAACTCACAGAATCTTAAGACTGTCTTAAACATTTTGTTTTGTGAAGTGTTAATAATTAAACATAATTAAACAACTATCGATTCTGCTCTGCTCACCTCATCGTCCTGCTGCAGGTTTTCTTTGGCGAATTTTAACATCTGCAGCTGTAGTGTTGTCTGATTGTGGTATCGTATTGCCTCCTGTGAACAGGCAGAGAAATCAACAAGACAGAACATTACTCCTATAAATGCTACGCAAAACATGTCTGTGCATGTTCTTATAAACAGCATGTTTGTATAGATGCTTTGTATTGAGAAAGATAGGAAACACTGACTGATCTGGGTAGGAAGTCCTCATCAGCAAGACCCAATTTCTCTTTGTGATACTGATAATAATCTACATTATTCTTCATCACCTCATCATGAGGGTCAAAGAGCATGTAGCTTGCAACACATGGCACAGCATTCTTCAAGTCATTCACTGTGGTCAAGATCACACACACAAACCTTTTAATTATTAAACAGAAATGAGAAAAGCTCCTTTAATATATCACTTTTTCCCATTGAATGTTTATGTGTACAGGCTAAGGCCAAGAAAAAATAATTGTTTGTTTCCTATTACATCTTGAAAAAAAATAGGGTAGGTAGGTTTTTATTTTATTTTATTTATTTTTTTATCACACAAAATACCGGGTAGGTAGGGTTTTTTTTTTTAAATAAATTTTAGGTGTGGGACAAACAGTGGCACATAGTGGGGAAGTGTCATTCTGTGACTCAACCATCCAGAACCAGGCCTAAGAAAACCAGTGAAGCTTGTGGAATACAGGATTCGGAGCCCATGGATAAAATATGGAGTGCTCGGACGCTTAAAGGAACTATAAACATAACAACTACAAATGTTGAACCTTAACTTTATTAGGAACACTATGTTGTGAACTTGTATGTTTAATATGAATACAAAGAACATCGTGATATCGATACCGCCGTTAGCCTGGGCGCTGTGTGTATACTGTTTGCATGACTCGTCCAGCGGAGGATGATAATGTTCGTAGAGTTCTTTTACAGTTGAAAACTTATAAAATGAACTTATTGTCTTACAATCTTCCGTGTGGTCGCAACCGATCACGGTAATCGAGAACACTTCGTTGGCCGCCATGATGCCTAGCGTTGTGTACAACACAAGCCGGAGTTTCCCGGAAAGAGGTCATGACGTCAGATTGAGGCCGTGAGAAATCAATGAGTGTTTCTTGTCCGATATATGCGTTTTAGAATTAGTCACTTGTCAGATCGACAATATTATGCAAATCGTAATGCAGATATTTTTTTTTTAAAAATTTATTGTTGGTCGGCGAAAATACTTTTTTTTTTAAACATCTAACAAAAAAGTCTAGGGTCGGGGCATTTTTTAAACGGTCGGTCGGGTAACCGGAAACAAACAATTATTTTTTCTTGGCCTAAAAGACATTTTGGCTCACATTTATAATAGGCAAACTGAAGGTAGTGATACATGGTTGCCACAAACTTCTCCACAACGTATCCACCAACAACTGGAGTCAGATCGCTCTCACAGTGAACTTTCCGTTCAAGAACCTCAATGTAGTGATCTAAAGAGGGTGCAAGTGAGATAAGAAAAACATGACACTATGGTTATTCAGGTAGGTGGATAAGGTAGATACTAAAACATACCATACAGAAGGATGTAAAAAAGTCACAAATTAAAAGGAACAAGAGTGCTCTGAGAGCACTATATCCCCCGCTGGCAACTATATCTATGCTATAAGTGCTTAATACACCCTCATGAAATTGTCATAGTACAAGTTTGGTAATCAAGGGCCATAACTCTGGTGAAATGTGACCGAACTGAGCGAAACTGTAATATGCGCATTAATGACATATAGCAAAGCCTTTTGCAAAGCTTCAGAAAATTCCTGCAAAAATTGTGAGAGGAGTTGATTTCAGAAGACGAGCACACTTTCATGAAATTGTCAAAGTACAAGTTTGGTAATCAAGGGCCCTACCTCTGAAAAAATGTGACCGAATTGAACTAAATTGCAATATGCGTATTACCAACGTATAATAAAGCCTTTTGCAGAGTTTTGTGAAATTCCTCCAATAATTGTGAGAGGGGTTCATTTCAGAAGACAAGCACAGCCTCATGAAATTGTCAAAGTACAAGTTTGGTAACCAAGGGCCATAATTCTGGTAAAATGCGACCGAATTGAACGAAATTGCAATGTGCGTATTAACGACATATAACAAAGAATCCTGTCAAGTTTCATGAAATTCCTCCAAAATTTGTGAGAGGAGTTGATTTCAGAAGGTGAGTACCCTTCCTGGGATGGACAGATGGATGGACGGACAGAGAGACATCGCCACGACCTAATCCCCCTTCGGGCCTTTTGGCCAGCGGGGGATAAAAACTAGTGACTCTTATAAGGGGAATTTAACTGACTTACTTTGGATACATTTGTCCCCTTAGAGAGAAGCATCACTGCAAATCTATAATATAACATTCTTCTGACAGATCACCTTTTCCTACGATGAAACATTTCTCTTAATGATAGGAGTGGACAATGTCCCCATGCACAGGGTGCAAGAGCTCACTGAATGACTTCATGAATATGAAAATGATGTACATTACACTATGGCTTTCACAGTCACTAGATTTCAAACCAATTGAGGCTCTATGGGAAATTCTGCAGTGAAGTATTACATCACTCTCTCTACCAGCAGCATCAAAACACCAGTTGAGGGAACCTTTTAGAAAAATGGTGTTCATCACTCCAGTACAGTTCCAAAGACTTGTAGAATCTATAACAAGGCATACTGAAACTGTTCTGGTGGCCAGTGGCAGACCAACACCTTACTAAAACACTTTATATTGTTTCTTTTCCTTTAATTTGATTGTACATGGAAAATCATTGTCAGTATGTTTGGATAAGGATTTTGTCTCTTTTGTCTCTAAACATGGAGAATGTGAAGTGTTAGCCAACCTGCGATTGAGGGGTAAAAATCTTTAAAGTCTTTGATTTCCCTGGAACCCTCTGAGCCAGCAATGCATTCATCATAAGCCTTGAAGAAGTCTTGGAGTGCTAGCTCCATATCAGACACAGACGTTCGATAATTATCACCATTGTATGCCCGCACTGCTCGAATAAACAGCATCTGGAGCAGTGCAAGAAAACAACACACAAAACACAACCATCTGATAGAATGCCTCAATCATTAAAACTGACATTGGAAGTTCAGTCAGGAAGCTTGTGCTATTGCATTGATATTTTTCCAGTTGAGATGAAATCATTAGCAAATATGACAAATATACTGTGTCTCCTTTTCAGACAACATCCAATTTAAATGACATGGCAAGACATTTCATATGTAAGACAAATCTGTGTAAATTTTTATTTTACTGCTTTGTGTGTGTGTGTGTGTCTTGCCTCATACGACTTGGTCTCCAGGTCTCTAAAGTGCTCCTCAGCTCCAGGTAAACTTTTGTAGTAGTTCATATTCCTCTGCATCATCTCATCATCGGGATGCTTCACTAGGAAGGTGTGTGCAGCAGACACAGCTTTTGCCAGGTTATTGCTCTGAAACACATACAACCACCTCACACTGATCATCATTCCAACAGCTTTTCAAACATAACACAAAGCAAAAGTAACTGTACAAATGTGCTCACTTATAATAGTTTTTCATCTCATCTCATTATCTCTAGCCGCTTTATCCTGTTCTACAGGGTTGCAGGCAAGCTGGAGCCTATCCCAGCTGACTACGGGCGAAAGGCGGGGTACACCCTGGACAAGTCGCCAGGTCATCACAGGGCTGACACATAGACACAGACAACCATTCACACTCACATTCACACCTACGGTCAATTTAGAGTCACCAGTTAACCTAACCTGTATGTCTTTGGACTGTGGGGGAAACCGGAGCACCCGGAGGAAACCCACGCGGACACGGGGAGAACATGCAAACTCCGCACAGAAAGGCCCTCGCCAGCCACGGGGCTCGAACCCGGACCTTCTTGCTGTGAGGCGACAGCGCTAACCACTACACCACCGTGCCGCCGCAGAAGAAGTGAATATTGTTTATGTAATGATATGCTGAATATGCTGATATGGACAAAATACCAGAGTGAAATTATTTTTGCTACACAGTGCAAATATTAAAACTGGAAAAATAAAGAAAAAAATGGATTGACTTTATTTCTACCCACACATGGAAGATCTGATATTAAAAAAAATGTCTGAAGTCAAACATGAATAATATAAATTTTAATCTGACAGCATAAAACTAGAAAAATGCTATCAGTATGATATATAGTCCCCTCTGAAAGTACCGGACCGGCAAGAGGCTAATTCTTTTGTTTTTGCTATACACTAATATAGCATTCAATTCCTGATATTTATATCTAGATGTTAAGCAACTTAGAACATAGCACCTTTTGTTTGAACCCACACATTTTTCAACTGATCAAAAATACTAGATCATGTGACTGACAAGTGTTTCTTGTTTCCCAGGCGTATGCTGTTAGATTGATTGTTAAAACATCTCAAACCAAAATGTCTTCAGTGTATAGCAAAAACAAAAGCGTTGGCCTTGCCGTTCCAATATTTATACAATAATGAAGTCACAAATGTTGGTTGTTTGTCTATGAAAGTTATGGAATATAAAAGCTTTTGTGGCTCTAATAAATACAGAAAATGGCACATGCTTGCTTAATATGCCTAGTATTTTAGTAATTGGGCTTTGTTAATAAAATAAAAATGTTCTGTGATTATGAGGAGACATGGATTTCTTTTACACTGAAAAGATCCTGCAGGTGAAAATTGTGGAAACCAGTCCAGATGTCTGACGCTTTTCTAGGGAGATTTTATGATTAGTAATATGATTGTTTTCTAATTTAAAAGTATGTGGTGGTTTTCCTTGCACTGATATCTAGCTTTAATGATTGCTGAGACAGGACTGGCCAATTTTCTTTGTCTTTCGGCTGCTCCTGTCAGGATCGCCACAGCAGATCTGATCCGCATATTTGATTTGGCATAGGTTTTACACCAGATGCCTTTCCTGACGCAACCCTCCCCAGTCTATCCAGGCTTGGGACAAGCACCAAGTATGCACTGTCTTGTACAACCTCAGTGGCTAGGTATTTTACCTAATCTGCATGTCTTTGGGGAGGAAGCTGTGGGGGAAACCGGACACACAGACACGGGGAGAACATGCAAACTCCACACAGAAAGGCCCCCGTCGACCATGGGGCTCGAACCCAGAACCTTCTTGCTGTGAGGCGACAGTGCTAACCACTGCATCAATGTGCCTCCCACAGGACTGGCCAATATTCCATTAAAATATACCCTGCTGAAAAATACAGATTGATCTAGACAGCTTTGCCAGCTAGTAATTTATTTTGCAGCTTATTTATTACTTGGAGCGGCACGGTGGTGTAGTGGTTAGCGCCGTCACCTCACAGCAAGAAGGTCCTGGGTTCGAGCCCCGGGGCCGGCGAGGGCCTTTCTGTGTGGAGTTTGCATGTTCTCCCCGTGTCCGCGTGGGTTTCCTCCGGGTGCTCCGGTTTCCCCCACAGTCCAAAGACATGCAGGTTAGGTTAACTGGTGACTCTAAATTGACCGTAGGTGTGAATGTGAGTGTGAATGGTTGTCTGTGTCTATGTGTCAGCCCTGTGATGACCTGGCGACTTGTCCAGGGTGTACCCCACCTTTCGCCCGTAGTCAGCTGGGATAGGCTCCAGCTTGCCTGCGACCCTGCAGAAGGATAAAAGCGGCTAGAGATAATGAGATGAGATGAGATTTATTACTTGAGTAGATTTGTCTACAAAGTGTCAGTGGTCACCAGCTAGCCAGGTTGACCAGTTCTGCCTGTGTTTTGGTAGCTGGTCAGACCAAGTTGGATTTTTCAGCAGGGAAACAATTCAGGTCCACAGTGACTATAGACCGTTTGCACTTACGTCACGAACCTCCCATGATGCTCTCCGATTTTGCTGTGTCCGCCATCTTTGCAGGATAGCATCCATGGCGACCGAGGAGAGTACATTGGCGAATTGTCATTTTTCGCAAATATATCACGAATTGAGTAATAGTGACAAGGTCAGGTACAGGGAAAAGATAAAAGAATGTTCGGGATGGATCCGTACAGCAATGTTGTAGAGTATGAAGACGATGTATGGATGTGGTCGAGTGTGAATTACACAGACATTGTGAATTACCTGGTGTTAACGACTAGCTTCGTGACTGGGAAGCAGATGAAAGCATACAAAAGTTTAGCGCAAGTTTACTGTAAGGAGCTAGTAGGTTCCTGATGTGGGCAAATGTTACACGAAACACAAACCAAAAAAAAAAAAAATTATTGATGTCTTCTAAGGCAACATTTTACCGAGCTCAACTACCTACATTTTACTGGTGTGTTGTGCTATGCATTTGTAACTGCAATATAAATTGGAGTAGCGCTTACATGTATATCACTTACTGTATGTCGCATCTTTATATATATTTTGTCTATGGTTCACATAAACGGTAGAAATATAAACTTACCCTTTATGAAATGATCTGCACATACTCGTACATACTTGTAGCTGGTCTCTTATGTCCGATCTGTTCAGATTTGCAAGCCACCGTCTCTGTCGTCTACGGGTTAGGTCTTCCAGTTGGGGTCTTTCTTGCATTTTAACAGTGGGTAAACTCAACAATCTGACTCCAGCGTTAGCAGAATTTTTCAAGCAGCTGATAACTGCGCAAATTTGTGGCATTTCGTATTAAGGTACTTGTTGCTACGCATGTGTTATTCCACAAAGATGGTGGACAGAGCTAAATCAGAGAGGCTCATGGGATATGTTACGTCATGTGCAAACGGTCTATACCCTGGATCTTTACTGGATCAAGAACAAGTGGAGTCTTGTAAACAGGGCCGTAGGCAGCATTTTAAAATCACAGAGGTCCGTGATGCGCACGCAAAGCACGCGCCGAAAATTTTTCGACATATTTAAATGAGAGGGTGAATTACACGTCACACAAGAGATCTATTTCTGAAATTACTTTTAATATTTGAACTGAATATCATCAGTTTTGAAAACAAAAAATCATGTATGTGGCAAGAGTAAGAATAATTTAAGCTTGTTTAATGGTTTGATCTGGCCCAAGCAATGAGGACAAAACTGCGCTGCTTCGAAAATGTAAATTTAACAGCTTCATGAAAGTGCGCTGATGGTTGCGATGAAAAAATCGTGTCTCCTGCACTGCGTTCCTCCCCCGAGTTGCGCACTCATTCGTTTTTGTGTTCTTGGTCTCAGAGCCGCACGCACGAAACAGACACAGAAGACAGAATCAACGTTTAACATAATTAACAATGCACTTTTTACGGAGATGTTTTAATGTTATTCTTTATTTTTTTATCCAGTTGAATATTTAGCATACAAATGTATTTTCAGAGGGCGGCACGGTGGTGTAGTGGTTAGCACTGTCGCCTCACAGCAAGAAGGTCTGGGTTCGAGCCCCGTGGCCGGCGAGGGCCTTTCTGTGCGGAGTTTGCATGTTCTCCCCGTGTCCGCGTGGGTTTCCTCCAGGTGCTCCGGTTTCCCCCACAGTCCTAAGACATGCAGGTTAGGTTAACTGGTGACCCTAAATTGAGCGTAGGTGTGAATGTGAGTGTGAATGGTTGTCTGTGTCTATGTGTCAGCCCTGTGATGACCTGGCGACTTGTCCAGGGTGTACCCCGCCTTTCGCCCGTAGTCAGCTGGGATAGGCTCCAGCTTGCCTGTGACCCTGTAGAACAGGATAAAGCAGCTAGAGATAATGAGATGAGATGTATTTTCAGCTCTTAAAAATGCGGGGGCCTCATAGCTGGCTACGGCCATGCTTGTAAACCTATGGGTCAGGATGCAATTTCCATTAGGGTGTAACTTCTAAAGCTTCTTGGGGACAGTGGTGGCTTGATGGTTAAAGCTCTGGGTTGCTGATTAGAAAATTGTGGTTTCAAGCCCCAGCACCACCAAGCTACCACTATTGGGCCCTTGAGCGAGGCCCTCAACCCTTTGTACTTCAGGGGTGCTGTATCATGGCGGACTCTGAGCTCTGACCCCAGCTTCCTAACAAGCTGAGATATGTGAAGAAAAGAATTTCACTGTAATGTACACTACCGTTCAAAAGTTTGGGGTCACCCAGACAATTTTGTGTTTTCCATGAAAAGTCACACTTTTATTTACCACCATAAGTTGTAAAATGAATAGAAAATATAGTCAAGACATTTTTCTGGCCATTTTGAGCATTTAATCGACCCCACAAATGTGATGCTCCAGAAACTCAATCTGCTCAAAGAAAGGTCAGTTTTATAGCTTCTCTAAAGAGCTCAACTGTTTTCAGCTGTGCTAACATGAGGGTTTTCTAATCATCCATTAGCCTTCTGAGGCAATGAGCAAACACATTGTACCATTAGAACACTGGAGTGAGAGTTGCTGGAAATGGGCCTCTATACACCTATGGAGATATTGCACCAAAAACCAGACATTTGCAGCTAGAATAGTCATTTACCACATTAGCAATGTATAGAGTGGATTTCTGATTAGTTTAAAGTGATCTTCATTGAAAAGAACAGTGCTTTTCTTTCAAAAATAAGGACATTTCAAAGTGACCCCAAACTTTTGAACGGTAGTGTATAGGTCTTCTTCTTCTTCTTCTTCTTCATTAGGAAGGCTGAGAGGACTGGTTTGCGCATTGAGTACTGTCAGCCAACTAACTAAGACTCACCTTAAAGTAAGCAAACTGCAGGTATCGGTAAGGTTCTCGTCTCTCAAACTCGTCCAGGGTTTCTCTGCTGGGAAGAGACTGACGGAAGGCTGGCAGGCCCTGTTTGCAGCGCTTGAGGCACTGAGCGCGCTTCATCACGTTGCCAAAAGCGCGCAGCTCGGGGAAGTCGGAGAAGCGCTCCTCCGAGTCCAGGCGCGCTGAGCTGCAGTTGAGGTTACAGAAGGCCTCGCTGTCCCGGAGGAGCCGGTACAGACGGAGACTCACCTCCAAATACTCCACAGTCTCGGGCCACTTCTCCGTGGTGTACTGGTCCAGCGCGTGCCTGTACGCCGAGTCCAGTGGCATGAGCTCATGACGCGGAAAGCTGCGGAAGCTGTACTTCTCATACTGCGCCAGAACCGTCGAGAAGAACCCGAAAACAAGGGCGAAAATTACGCAGTAGGACAAGGAGGCCATTTTGGGTCTGATGTGGACGAGTTACGGAGCGGGTGTGAGTTCGAACAAGTTGAGGACCAGAGCTGAGGTTGCCAGATTGGGTGATGTCGCATAAAGTTGCGCTATTTTCATCATCGGCCTTTGGGTGGTAGACATACCCCTTCGGGTGGTGTAGTGGTTAGCGCTGTCGCCTCACAGCAAGAAAGTCTGGGTTCGAGCCCCGTGGCCGGCGAGGGCCTTTCTGTGTGGAGTTTGCATGTTCTCCCCGTGTCCGTATGGGTTTCCTCCGGGTGCTCTGGTTTCCTCCACAGTCCAAAGACATGCAGGTTAGGTTAACTGGTGACTCTAAATTGACCGTAGGTGTGAATGTGAGTGTGAATGGTTGTCTGGGTCTATGTGTCAGCCCTGTGATGACCTGGCGACTTGTCCAGGGTGTACCCCGCCTTTCGCCCGTAGTCAGCTGGGATAGGCTCCAGCTTGCCTGCGACCCTGTAGGCTAGAGATAATGAGACGAGATCAGACATACCCCTTCATCCATCCATCCATCCATAGCCACTTAACCTGTCCTACAGGGTCGCAGGAAAGCTGGAACCTATTCCAGCTGACTATGGGTGAGACCTGGGGTTGTTGTTGTTCTTGTTGGCTCCTTCGATCTCGAAAGATCATGGTGATCAGCACCAGGGGTCATCCATCAGTTATCGAGTTGCAGCGCCTAGTATGACTGTATAGACCGATGCGTGATCCGCACAGTCTGCTACAGTTGCTGCAGGTGAAGTTGCTTGGTCGGGTGTCTGTTGGTGCCGACTGCAGTCTCCACTGTCGTCGGAGCCTCCTCTCCCCCTACCGGGTCTCTCTCCTTTCCTCGGCTTCTCCAACAACAGCCTTGGTGGTGGACCGCCAGCCGGCGCGGTCTGAGGCCGCCGTCTCCAGGTCTGCGGGGTTCACAGCAAATTCTTCAGTGTTGAATTAACACTTTCAGAGTTAATTTGGGTCCAATTGGACCTATATAAACACTCTGGGTGTTAATTCAACACTGGGGATTTTGCTGTGTTGAAGCCGCCTGCCCTCAGGTCGCGCTTGCACATGTCCTTGTAGCGTAGTGCGGGTCGTCCTGTGGGTCTCGAGCCTGTGGCCAGCTCACCATACAGCATGTCCTTTGGGATGCGGCCGTCGTCCATGTGGCTGACGTGGCCTAGCCAGCGCAGGCATCTCTGGGTCAACATGGCAAACATGCTGGGCATCCCTGCAAGCTGGAACCTATCCCAGCTGACTATGGGTGAGACGTGGGGTACACCCTGGACAAGTCGCCAGGTCATCGCAGGGCTGACACAGAGACACAGACAACCATTCACACTCACATTTAGGTCAATTTAGAACCACTAATTAACCTAACCTGCATGTCTTTGGACTATGGGGGAAACCAGAGCACCCGGAGGAAACCCACACGGACAGTGTGCGAAATAGATTTTGGTTTGGGGGGGTCAGTGTCAGTGACCCTGGTCACCCAACACTTAGATGATAAACTTTATGGGAATCAGTTGCTGTTATACTGTAATAATAAGGTAAACACAACAGTGACGAGGCAAACTAAAATAAAACGCTGTCTGACTGGCGTACGAGAGACTACTTAGTAGCGCAACGTCACACAACAGCGTACAGACCCAAATAAGGGTATAGCTTTGACTCATGTGGGGGTTCAATAAACATACAGACCCAAATAAGTGCGTATAGCTCAGGGTTTTTTTTGTGAAAAAGAATAATCGTACATGTACAATTATTTGGAACATGAGAGTATACACATAAAAATTTGATGAAGTTATTGAAGTACATGTAAAAGATGTAATAAACTTACCAGTGATTGTTTGCAACACCAGTGAAAGCACATGTACACTGTATGCAGATGCAGGACAGAGGAGGGTGAGCGACCTGAGTGACCACTGTGGCCTAATTAATTAGGGAATATCTGAATAGGGATGTACCATTTTAGGTTTAGGGAAGGGGACAATAGTACATTATAAAGCTTATGCATAATGCATTTATTATATAGGCTCATGCACAGGTTTTAGAGGGGTCTTTTTGGGACCCACCCTGGTCTTTTAAAATACATCTTTTGAAGGGGCTTGTTTAGCTTTTGGGAGGGTCAAACCCCCCCCAGACCACCCCCTCATTTCGCACACTGCACGCGGACACGGGGAGAGCATGCAAACTCCACACAGAAAGGCCCTCGTCAGCCGCTGGGCTCGAACCTTCTTGCTGTGAGGCCACAGTGCTAACCACTACACCACCGTGCCACCCGGTAGACATACCCTGTGTCCTATAAATAGTGCTCTATTAGCAGCGAGTGGCCTAGTGGTTAGCGTGTCCGCCTCTCGATCGGGAGATCGGGTCATACCAAAGACCATCATAAAAATAGTGCCTACTGCCATCTGGCAAGGCACGCTGCAATACAGATGAGAGTCGGGAGTCAAACTCTCGCGGTTACCAGAGGACTAGCCCCCCACTGTAACCCTAGCTATGTAATATAGGCGAGAGGCCGAGGGCTATGAAACAGAGATCAACGCCGCCAAATGTGCCATGAATGGTGCGGGAAGGACTTTTGACTTTTATTAGCTTCGGTTTTTAAGGCGAAGGTCAAATTTCCCCCTAATTCTAATGACACCTACATAATCCGAATACTCATACTGTTTCACTGTAAAGAGATAGGTGGCAAAGGAAAGAAAACATCAACAGATATAGCTGGAAATTGGAATGACACAGAAATAAAAGAATGGTTGGCTGCTTGTGTCAAAGAGTGGTGCCATGTTGATAACTAACAAGTTAATATCTCACCTTGGGCTTTTCACAAAAAATATGTACTTGTCAATTTGTGACTTATAAGTGGTATCTGATTTAGCATGTTTGACATGGCTCGTGGAAGTAGTGTTGTAGTACTTGGGACTGGTCTCAGGACCACTTTTTGAAGGTCTCGGTCTTGTCTCAGAATCGACTGCAGTTTTACAGTGTCTTGTCTCAGCCTCAGATATAGAGAACTCGGGATTTTATTTCAAGACCAGACAAGACCACAACTGCAGGGATTTCACTGAATTTCCTTTGCATTGTCTGATTTATTTGTTAACATCGTTACTGTGATTGGATGTAAAATTTCCTGCTTTAAATGAAACCAATAACGTGACTCCCTGCTAATTTGAAAATTTTCTTCCTGTTAACATCCATCACCCTACCCCTTCACACACACTGATTTGGTGCTGGTCTTCATCTTGACTCGGTCTTGCTCTTGACTTGATCTCAACCCCTCAAAGTCTTGGTCTTGTCTTCCATCCATCCATTATCTGTAGCCACTTATCCACTACAGGGTCACAGGCAAGCTGGAGCCTATCCCAGGTGACTATGGGAGAGAGGCGGGGTACACCCTGGACAAGTCACCAGGTCATTGCAGGGCTGACACACAGAGACAAACAACCATTCACACTCACATTCATAGCTACGGTCAATTTAGAGCCACCAGTTAACCTAAACTGTATGTCTTTGGACTGTGGGGGAAACCGGAGCACCCGGAGGAAACCCAACCAGACATGTGGACAGCATGCAAACTCCACAAAGAAAGAAGAAGAAGAAACCTTTATGTGTCACATGCACACTTCAAGCACAGTGAAATTAATCCTCTGCATTTAACCCATCTGAAGCAGTGAACACACACACCCAGAGCAGTGTGAAGCTACACTAGAGTGCCCAGGGAGCAGTCAGGTACCTTGCTCAAGGGCAATTCAGCCCAAGGCCACCCCACGTTAACCTAACTGCATGTCTTTGGACTGTGGGGGAAACCGGAGGAAACCCATGCAGACACAGGGAGAACATGCAAACTCCTTCATCAGCCGCTGGGCTCAAACCCAGGACCTTCTTGCTGTGAGGCGACAGTGCTAACCACTACACCACCGTGCCGCCCTGGTCTTTTTTTGGTCTTTATCCATTTTGGTCTTGGGCGTGACTTGGTTTCGGTGGTCTTGACTACAGCACTACATGGAAGTTCATGCTCTGTAGCATCCCATTAAAGTCAGGTGGGAATACATAACACCTGGTACTTGGAATGGACAGTGCAGTGGAGGATTACTATAGCGCTGGATATACTGTTCATTATGGAGCCAGGCATCATTGTAAAATGACACATCTTCCACAATATTAAACTTTGCAGTGAGTAATGTATAATTTTGGGCAGACTACACAAATTCATTTTTATGGAAAGGCTGTGTGGAGGGGCGGCACGGTGGTATAGTGATTAGTGCTGTCGCCTCACAGCAAGTAGGTCCGGGTTTGAGCCCCGTGGCCGGCGAGGGCCTTTCTGTGCGGAGTTTGCATGTTCTCCCCATGTCCGCGTGGGTTTCCTCCGGGTGCTCCGGTTTCTCCCACAGTCCAAAGACATGCAGGTTAGGTTAACTGGTGACTCTAAGGGTGTTTTCACACCTGGTCCCCTTTAAAGGAACCAGACTCAGTCCTCTTTAAGTGGATCAAAAAGTGAACCAACAGAAAAAGAACTCAGTTCTTTTTGTGTTCACACTGTGAATTTATTACAAAGAGGACTGGGTTCTCTTTCTGGTCCAGTTAAGCTTTGATGGGGCCTCAGTCCTCTTTCTGTTCACACCAGGTCCTCTAGAGCCCTCAGACCCCCAGTGCATGGAATTCTGGGTAATTTTCTCTTGAATCAAAATGTCTGCTGCCATGCTTGCCCTGCTGTATTCTTTGATCAAAATAGTGCGGATTAAGGAAAATAGATTTATTCCAGCGGCTGTGGTAAGTTCCAAAAGGAAGTTGAGTTTCCCTGCTACAGTCACGTGACCAACTACGGCAAACGAAGAAGGTTAAACTACAGTGAAAAAGGCGAAGTGAACCCGGTGCGCTTTTTGTTCACAATGCACAGATTAGGTGAACCGTACCGTTGATTTTTAGCGAACCGTACTGAGACCACCTCCTGAGGTGGTCTCAGTTCGGTTCGCTTTAAAGGGGTCTGGGTATGGTTGGAGTGTTCACATATGCGCAAAAAATGCTGAGTCATCGATCTGAGTTTTCAGTTAGATGGCTGAAAGGGACCAAGTGTGAAAACACCCTAAATTGACCGTAGGTGTGAATGTGAGTGTGAATGGTTGTCTATGTGTCAACCCTGTGATGACCTGGTGACTTGTCCAGGGTGTATCCCGTCTTTCACCCGTAGTCAGCTGGGATAGGCTCCAGCTTGCCTGCGACCCTGTAGAACAGGATAAAGCGGCTACAGATAATGAGATGAGATGAGATGAGATGAGATGAGATGAGGCTGTGTGGGGATCAAGGTGCTTTCAGACACAGGCTGATTGATGTGGAGGTAATATCTGGCAACCCAAGGGCAAGCTCCTTCCCCTCTCTCTCTCTCCACGTCTGCACGGTCTGTGCTGCACCCTTCCCCCTGCACTGCAGGAATTCAGGTCGCACTGATTTGCTTTACTCATAAAGCGAAACCAAATATCTCTAAAGGCTAACAATAGCTTACAACCCGGGAAAAGTAACTAATTGGCGTAGAGAATAAAAAACTGCAGGCGTATTGTATAACAGGACTGAATTTGACTTTAATGAGATGCAAAGCTCACTTTGGGATTATAACAAGCGCACTGATAGAGCCATCACCAGAGCAATGTGCTGAAGCAGGCTTGGGCAGCACGGGGCTCAGATCAACTACAACTGGTTTTGGCCCTCTATAATTAAACCCTCACACGACCCCCAGGAGAGGTGCCCTTGCTCTGCTTCCCCACTCCGTGCCACGTTGGAAGCACTGCGCTGTTTACGTGTTTCCGTTAAAAACTCCCCCCCCCCCCCCCCCCCCCCGTAAAGGGAGACCAGAGACAGTGGGAAGTTTGGGAATGGAGGAGCTTCCCTTTCCTTGTGATTGGGCGTTTTCTCGAGTGAATCGTTTCATTTCGAACAATTCCTTTAAACGAGTCATAAGAATCGATTCACAAGCGAGTACCGAGCAGATGTTTTAAACATCAGTAAAGCAATAATAACAGTGAATGCAATTCAAAATTCAGTTTCAATAATGGAACAGACAGAAGATTTTAGTTAGAGCATGACTAAATGACAGGGATTTTATCTTATTTATTTTCAGGGATTCATTCTAGTCAAGTCAACTTTATTGTCAAATATGCTATACATGCTCGACTTACAGCACAGATGAAATTTCAGTCCTCTCTGACCCACGGTGCAAACAGGCAACGCAATAAATAAAAATAAAAATAGAATAATTGAAAAAACAAACAATATAAACAGTATAAACATTCTAGATAAGAACTAGACATAGACTAAACACTCAAACAATATAAACAGTATAAACACTAGATAAGAACTACACACAGACTAAACACTCAGACAATATAAACAGTGTAAACACTAGATAAGAACTAGACATAGACTAAACACTCAGACAATATAAACAGTGTAAACACTAGATAAGAACTAGACATAGACTAAACACTCAGACAATATAAACAGTGTAAACACTAGATAAGAACTACACACAGACTAAACACTCAGACAATATAAACAGTGTAAACACTAGATAAGAACTAGACATAGACTAAACACTCAGACAATATAAACAGTATAAACACTAGATAAGAACTACACACAGACTAAACACTCAGACAATATAAACAGTATAAACACTCTAGATAAGAACTAGACATAGACTAAACACTCAGACAATATAAACAGTGTAAACACTAGATAAGAACTAGACATAGACTAAACAATCAGACAATATAAACAGTGTAAACACTAGATAAGAACTAGACATAGACTAAACACTCAGACAATATAAACAGTGTAAACACTAGATAAGAACTACACACAGACTAAACACTCAGACAATATAAACAGTGTAAACACTAGATAAGAACTAGACATAGACTAAACACTCAGACAATATAAACAGTGTAAACACTAGATAAGAACTAGACACAGACTAAACACTCAGACAATATAAACAGTGTAAACACTAGATAAGAACTAGACAAAGGCAGTGTTATGGTAATACCTATTTCACAATAAAGCAAAAGAAAGAAAGAAAGAAAGAAAGAAAGCACAACTTTATTCATCACACACTTGTGAAATTTCCTGTCTGCATTTAACCCATCTGAAGCAGTGAACACACACATACGTGAGCAATGAGCACACATGCATACCCAGAGTAGTGGGCAGCCTTGCTAACAGCGCCCAGGGAGCAGTTGGGAGTTAGGTGCCTCTTATTTATTTTATTTGTTTTAATTTATTTTTTTAATTCACAATGTTTCTTGCACCTTTAGGCACCTTGTATGATATGGATGCGCATATCTATTGTATGTTTGTTATTGTGTTGTATTGTATGTTCTGTGTTGTGGCTGCAGCATGGGCGAATGGCCCAGAACAAATTTCTCACTTTTGTGAGACAATAAAGTTAATCTTGAATCTTGAATCTTGGATTTCTCCAAAAGGGAAAGTCAGTTAGCTCATTATAATAAATTAAAGTGGTAAGAAATATAAAATCAAACAATAAGAGTACCACAGGTAGAAAACACAATGAAACACACTAGCACAACAGAAGACATGAAGGGTTAAGTAATATGTCAAAAGAAATAAATAGCCCACATCATTAAAGTATACAAAAGAGGGAAAGGCGGTGTTATGGTAATACCTATTTCACAATAAAACGAAAGAAAGAAACTTTATTCATCACACACTTGTGAAATTTCCTGTCTGCATTTAACCCATCTGAAGCAGTGAACACACACATACATGAGCAATGAGCACACATGCATACCCAGAGCAGTGGGCAGCCTTGCTAACAGCGCCCAGGGAGCAGTTGGGAGTTAGGTGTCTCGCTCAAGTCCACCTCAGCCCAAGGCCGTCCCATATTAACCTAACTGCATGTCTTTGAACTGTGGGGGGAAACCGGAGCACCCGGAGGAAACCCACGCAGACACGGGGAGAACATGCAAACTCCACACAGAAAGGCCCTCGCCGGCCGCTGGATTCAAACCCAGACCTTCTTGCTGTGAGGCAACAGTGCTAACTACTACACCACCGTGCCGCCCAATAAGTCATATTTTCTATTTGTAGGAAGACGTTTACAGCATCTTTATTTATTATCTCATCTCATTATCTCTAGCCGCTTTATCCTGTTCTACAGGGTCGCAGGCAAGCTGGAGCCTATCCCAGCTGACTACGGGCGAAAGGCGGGGTACACCCTGGACAAGTCGCCAGGTCATCACAGGGCTGACACATAGACACAGACAATCATTCACACCTACGGTCAATTTAGAGTCACCAGTTAACCTAACCTGCATGTCTTTGGACTGTGGGGGAAACTGGAGCACCCGGAGGAAACCCACACAGACACGAAGAGAACATGCAAACTCCACACAGAAAGGCCCTCGCCAGCCGCTGGGTTCGAACCCAGAACCTTCTTGCTGTGAGGCGACCGTGCTAACCACTACACCACCGTGCCGCCCAATAAGTCATATTTTCTATTTGTAGGAAGACATTTACAGTGTCTTTATTTATTATTTTTTAAATTTTCATTAATGAATGTTAAAGGCAGGGTAAGTACTTTTGGAGAACCCAGCAAGAGTAAGGCCTGGGCAACCAGTTGCATGTATATGACGGCTACGTCATGGAACTGTAGCGGCTCGCATGTATATGTTTGTCTACACTGCTAGCATTGCTGCTGTTGCGGCGCTGCTACTGCCAGCTCTATCTTTCTACATTGAGTTTGCCTTTGATAATAATGTCTATCAATAATCGAATGTTTGATTTTATTTCATGATAATTTATATTTAGTTTAGACAGACAAAGCTTAAGAAATGTGTACTCAATTGTAATATATGTATGTATGAAACTATAGTGAAAGGTGTCAGTTATGTAATGTTGCTGATGCCAATATGATGGCAAAATAACTATCAAATGTTTTTTTCAATGTCTATTTTTGTAAAGTACCACTTACCTCTAGAGGTGGACAAAGTACCCAACTTCATTACTTAAGTCAAAGTACAGATCCCACTGGTTAAATGTTACTCCGATACAAGTGAAAGTTGTACAGTCAAATTTTTACTTAAGTTAAAGTCCTGAAGTATTTGCTTTTAAAAATACTTAAATATTAAAAGTACATTTTCTGTCAGTGCATTGTTGTATTATTGCCACAACACTTACAAAACCTAATGCTTCTGAAGCAACCGACTGGATTTACTGGATTTACAAAATGAACGCATGCTGTGCCATCATGGTGGTTTAACATTACGCTAGCTAGTCAGTGAAGCTCCACCTGACATGCTAGCAAACTCTTTTCAAACTTGAAATCATATTGGGTAGCTAATGCTACTAGAAAAGAAAGATTTCTACATTGTTTATTTGGCAAGATTATGCTAAAATATATTTCTGAAAGGGCGGCACGGTGGTGTAGTGGTTAGCGCTGTTGCCTCACAGCAAGAAGGTCCTAGGTTCGAGCCCCGTGGCCGGCGAGGGCCTTTCTGTATGGAGTTTGCATGTTCTCCCTGTGGGTTTCCTCCGGGTGCTCCGGTTTCCCCTCACAGTCCAAAGACATGCAGGTTAGGTTAACTGGTGACTCTAAATTGACCGTAGGTGTGAATGGTTGTCTGTGTCTATGTGTCAGCCCTGTGATGACCTGGCGACTTGTCCAGGGTGTACCCCGCCTTTCGCCCGTAGTCAGCTGGGATGGCTCCAGCTTGCCTGCGACCCTGTAGAACAGGATAAAGCGGCTAGAGATAATGAGATGAGAAATTTCTGAAAGCACTTCAGATAAGTTAACGTTATTCATGTTAGCATAACTCCATTTTTACATGCTAAGTGTGTCCAAGTTAACTAGCTATGTGTTAACATTAGCCGTGGACAAGGCTGTGGCAACTTGGTGGGAAAATCCATAGAAAGTCATTTGACTAACCAGACCGCATAGCTATTGCAATGTTATCGCTAGCTCTAAAAGCACAGACAACTTCATTGCAAGCTTTCTCTTGGAATAAAATGTTTACATCTCTCAATATGCTTCTGCAGGTTGGAAGGCGAGTTTTTGTAAGCTGTGATGTGGTTTGTTTTAGGCAAACAAAGCAAACATTTAAAATGAAACGAATCGTTAATCCTTTCAGAAAACTGAAACATGGGTTCTAGGTATGGCCATGGGTGCGTGCATTCCCCAGAAGAACCGTCTCCTTCCAGTCTGCCATCAACTGATCATGTTCAAATAATGCTGCTGAGAAACTGAACTTGATTTTATACAGTCTATGGACATGATGTGACACTAGTGATTGCTGATCGGCTGTCTCAGTGTGACCTGCGAAAAAAACAATCACGTTTTAGAAAAGAAAAGAAAAAAAATCTGCTTTCAAAGCTGCTTCATCATAACGAGTAACGAGGACTTTGATAGAAATGTAGTGGAGTGAAAAGTACGATATTTGTTTTTCAAATGTAGTGAAGTTAAAGTCATAAGTTTCCAAAAAAATAATACTCAAGTAAAGTACAGATACTCAAAAAGTGTACTTAAGTACAGTACTCAAGTAAATGTACTTCTTTCTGTCCACCTCTGCTTACCTCACATGTGAAAACAGGTGCCACGCCGAAGCTCTAGATGATGCACCACTGCAGTGACACTCGAACCTGAGATGTGTGTCTCATGCAGGCTGTATGGCTACTCTAGCCTGTTACCATGGGTACCAAAAAGAAAATCAAGACTTTCTGTGACTGACACACACACACACACACACACACACACACACACACACACACACACACACACACACACACAAAATGCAGCCAGTGTGGCCCAGGCCTAAGTTAGATTTTGAAAATATCCAACTGAAAAATCCCACTCTCTCCCTTCAGTCCCTCCTTCAAGGCCACACCTCTAAAACACATACCTGGATTACTGCTAGAGGATGAGTCCAGGAGAGAGAGCACTGGGTGGGGGGGAGTCAGGGGTCAGAACATAGTGCATTGTTGTTGTCATATTCAGCTACGTCATGTCTCATTCACATGCAAGAAAACATCTAACATTATCATAATGAATGTAAACAACAAACATGACTATTGTTAGTACTCACAACTATTGACTAGCTCACAAGCTTTGGCAATATGTCTGCAATAAGTGCCTCGCCTTGTGGAAGACTCTGGTCACGCACAATGACAACACAGGCAGAGTGCACAAAGGGAGGCAGGCAGGTAGGCCGTCCAATCATTTCATTCTGCAGGCTTTTTACAGCCCTGTGACTGCTACAGATGACAGATTTTTTTTTCTTTTTATTGTCAGAGCATTTGACTGATTCGTTGCCTGGGATGTAAAGAGAATTTAAAGAAATATCACCAAAAACCTTCTGGATGTTTTAAATGACCTACCATTCCTTTAAAACTCTGTGGAAGCCCATTTCTGCCACCATAATAATGAAAGGGTTTCATACAGTAATTCTAACTCAAGCTCTCATGATAATGATTTAATCTTCTTCCTCTTTGTCTAGCACTATTGTCAAGTCAGGGTCCATATGGACACTGATTCACATTTCATATTAATTGGAGCATAGTTTTACACTGGATGCCCTTCCTGCCCCAACCCTCCCATTTCTGAGCTTGGGAAACAACCATTCACACACACACACACACACACACACACACACACACACACACACACACACACACACACACACTACAAAAATTGATATCTTAGCAAGTGAAAATATTTTGAAAATAATTGAAACGATCTAGTATTTCCTATTAGAAGAGTACAAAACACCAATTCTGAGATTATTAAACCTAGTTCTAGATTGCAACCAACTTATTCTAAGATGTCTTATCAAGTAAAAATATCTGTCCATGCAGCAAGATAATTTCACTAGCATTAAGTAATTTTCTCCTCAAATTCAGTTTTTTGCAGTGCACCTATGGGCAATTTAGAGTAGCCAATTAGCCTAATGGCATGTCTTTAGACTGTGGGGGAAACCGGAGCACCCGGAGGAAACCCACGTAGACACGGGATGAACATACAAACTCCACACAGAAAGGCCCCTGTCGGCCACTGGGCTCAAACCCAGAACCTTCTTGCTGTGAGGCAACAGTGGTAACCACTGCACCACTGTGCTGCCCATGATAATGACTTAATATCTCATAACAATGTGATCATTTTCACATAATTATTACTTACTGTGGGTGGCACGGTGGTGTAGTGGTTAGCGCTGTCGCCTCACAGCAAGAAGGTCCTGGGTTCGAGCCCAGCGGCCGATGAGGGCCTTTCTGTGTGGAGTTTGCATGCTGTCCTTGTGTCCACGTGGGTTTCCTCCACAGTCCAAAGACATGCAAGTTAGGCTAATTGGTGGCTCTAAATTGACCGTAGGTGTGAATGTGAGTGTGAATGGTTGTCTGTGTCAGCCCTGTGATAACCTGGCGACTTGTCCAGGGTGTACCCCGCCTCTCACCCATAATCAGCTGGGATAGGCTCCAGCTTGCCTGCCACCCTGTAGAATAGGATAAGCGGCTACAGATAATGGATGGATAGTTGGGCGGCATGGTGGCGTAGTGGTTAGCACTGTTGCCTCACAGCAAGAAGGTCCTGGGTTCGAGCCCAGCGGCCAACGAGGGCCTTTCTGTGTGGAGTTTGCATGCTCTCCTTGTGTTCGTGTGGGTTTCCTCCACAGTCCAAAGACATGCAAGTTAGGCTAATTGGTGGTTCTAAATTGACCGTGCGTGTGAATGGTTGTCTGTATCAGCCCTGCGATAACCTGGTGACTTGTCCAGGGTGTACCCTGCCTCTCACCCATAGTCAGCTGGGATAGGCTGCAGCTTGCCTGCGACCCTGTAGAACAGGATGAACGGCTACAGATGATGAATGGATATGTCTTACTGTCTCATAATCATGAAATATGTTAAAGTTTCTTATAATAATGTGATATTAAGTCATAATTTTGAGAAAATGTTCTCATGAAGTAGGAAGTTTTATTTATTTATTTAACCTTTCTTTAACCAGGAAAAGTCCCATTGAGTTACAATAACTCTTCTCCCAGGGAGTCCTGGCCAAGACTGGCAGCAAAAAGTTTCAAAATATATAAAAAACAAGAGAAAGTTACATACTACACCACAAATCCCATACTATACATACTAAAACACAACCAAGACATTACACCTAATGTGACAAATAAGCTAATACAGACACACAACTTAAAGGGCACCTAGTTAAAAACAATTACACTGTTCAGTCAGAGTTGACATTAAAAGGTTTTTAAAAGTATTGAAAGATGGAAGTGATTCTAGATTTAAAGTGTTTTGGAGTTCATTCCAGACATTTGGTGCACAGGGCTTTACATTAGCACCCGCCCACCCGCCAAATGCGGGTAAAATTCTGCTTTGGCGGGTAATAACTTTAGTCTCACTACCCACTTTGGCGGGTGATTTATTCTGTGGTATGACAATATATTTTAATTGTAGTTTTCTCTGAAGGCATCTGATAGAATAAACGCATTGCAATGTAATATTAAGTGCCTACAACTCCCATGAGCACCTGCATAAACATTTTGACAACGTTAGAATAGTTTAGAACGTTCGTTCACGTCTCAGATAAAATCAATGATACGGTAGCCTGCGGTTAATGAACGAAGCAACAAAGATGCTGACAACTGACAAGCACACTATGTGGCGGCACATAGCTGCAGTTTCAAACCCTGCTGCTCAGGGGAAAAGGGGCAAAGATGAGCAGTGCCGGAGCAGCATTTTAAAATCACAGAGGTCCGTGATGCGCAAAGCACGCACCGAAAAATTTCCGCCATATTTAAATGAGAGGGTGAATTACACGCCACACAAGAGATCTATTCCTGAAATTACTTTTAATGGTGTTTGAACTGAATATCATCAGTTTTGAAAACAAAAAATCATGTATGTGGCAAGAGTAAGAATAATTTAAGCTTGTTTAATGGTTTGATCTGGCCCAAGCAATGAGGACAAAAGATACCCTCACCATGTAGCTTATGGAACTAAGATAAATTAACAATCTGGCATCCGTTACACCTACACAAAAAAAAAAAATTCTGGGAAAAAAATCAGTATACACCACCATGTTTTAGGCAAAGTTATCCAAGGCAAACTTTCCACTCTATTGCTTTGGCTTATCGAATTATTTATTTTTAAAATCACAAACAAGGTAGGCTACAACTGTACTGCTTCGAAAATGTAAATTTAACAGCTTCATGAAAGTGTACTGATGGTTACCATGAAAAACCCGTGTCTACTGCACTGCGTTCCTCCCTGAGTCGCGCGCTCATTTGTTTTTGTGTTCTTGGTCTCAGAGCCGCGTGCACGAAACAGACACAGAAGACAGAATCAACGTTTAACATAATTAACAATGCACTTTTTACGGAGATGTTTTAATGTTATTCTTTATTTTTTTTTATCCAGTTGAATATTTAGCATACAAATGTATTTTCAGCTCTTAAAAATGACCGAGGTCCGGACCTCGGGGGCCTCATAGCTGGCTAGGGCCATGGAGATGAACAAGACGCTAATAGGAAGATAAGACAGTTCAATGACAAATGGAAGTTAGGGCGAGATCGGCTAGTTCATAGCAAAACCGAAAGTGCCATGTACTGTGAAGACTGTAGAAAGTATGGCAAAGACAGGCACCAGTAATTTTAAACTCGAAACTATAAAGGACCACGAAAAGTCAAATGCACACATCGGTACTATAACATCAAAACAGGCAAAGACGGCTGGTTCACTACAGGACAGCATTGCTTTCAAGTCCCTGGCTGTCATGAAGTCGGCTGAGCTGGAGAGGATGGAGCCGCTGTTTAGAAACGTTCACACGATTGGAAAGAAGTTGATCCCGCCCCAGCTATCAACTTACGGCCTGCTGGAAGCCTCAGGTCACGAAGACCATTTTTCATGGACCATTCAGACTCATCTGATGATGAATGTAATGAGGACATTTAATGTGTGTCTCTACACATGTTCACACACACACACACACACACACACACACACACACACACACACACACACTATTAATAGATAATACATAATATACATAATAATACTTGATAATACACATATTTGCATATCAAAACATCAAATGTTTTTCAATGATAAATGTTTTGAATTGGACTTTTAATATTAGAATCAGTTCAGTTGTACTGAATATTATTTTTCATATTATACAATATTTCATATTGTAAGGGGCTTGAATTTGAGTTAAATAAAAAGAATACTCTGTTTATATTTTTGTCTGAACTGGTTGCATGTTTTCATATAGGGAGCTCCCTTAACAGCACTGAATACTTGAGTGCTACTGTAGAGATACATTATACGCTGCCATTCATAATTAAATCTAGATCTTCCGAACTTTAACGTATCATGGTGAAGAAAAAACTGCGATTTCCTGGCAACAAAATTGTGGCTAGTGAAAAGGCTGAATGGCTAGTGACTCGGGAAAACCACTAGCCACAGTGGCCGGTGAGCAAAAAAGTTAATGTAAAGCCCTGTTGGTGCATATGATGAGAAAGCTGTTTTACCAAGTTCTGTTCTTGCTGATGGAATAATTAGTAATATTTTTTCTGATGACCTTGTCCTATAAACACTATTATGGTAAGTAAGCAAGTTTGAAATATAGAAGGGTAATTTACCCATTAATGCTTTAATAATGAAAATCAATAAATGGAATTTCCTTCTGAGAGAGAGGGAGGACCATTGTACAGTTTCATACAGAATGCAGTGGTGAGTCCTAGCTACTGCACCTGTAATGAAACTCAAGGCTGAATGCTATAGTACATCTAGTTTTTTTAATTAAGAAGAAGAAACCTTTATTTGTCACATGCACACTTCAAGCACAGTGAAATTCATCCTCTGCATTTAACCCATCTGAAGGAGTGAAAACACGCACACACGCTCAGAGCAGTGGGCAGCCACACCAGAGCTCCCGGGGAGCAGTCAGGGGTCAGATACCTTGCTCAAGGGCACTTCAGCCCAAGGCCGCCCCACGTCAACCTAACTAGATGAAGTAGAGTGCATATAAATTAGGTCACCGTAATCCAACATTGATAAGAATGTGCTCTGCACCAGCCTTTTCCTCGTTGAAAAAGGAAAGCACTTCTTTAATCGAAAGAAAAAACCTAACTTGGGTCTGAGTTTTTTTAAAAGGCTCTCAATATGGACCCCAAAAGACAATTTATCATCCAAACAAAAACCTAGGTATTTGGAGGAAGTTACTCTCTCTATTGGACTACCATCTTGTGTTAAAATAGTGAAATCTATAAGAGAATGTGAACGTGTAAAAACCATTGATTTTGGTTTTTTTAACATTTAATACCAACTTTAATCCTACCAAAGATTTTTGTACCTGACTAAAAGCAGACTGTAGATAATGATTTGCTTCCTTCAATGATTTAGCAGAAGTGCACAAAATAGTATCATCTGCATAAAGATGAATCTTTGTTTGTTTCAGATCCATACCTAAATTCATCTAATCTCATTTTGTTATCTCTAGCTGCTTTATCCTGCTCTACAGGGTCGCAGGCAAGCTGGAGCCTATCCCAGCTGACTACGGGCGAAGGGTGGGGTACACCCTGGACAAGTCGCCAGGTCATCACAGGGCTGACGCATAGACACAGACAACCATTCACATTCACACCTACAGTCAATTTAGAGTCACCAGTTAACCTAACCTGCATGTCTTTGGACTGTGGGGGAAACCGGAGCACCTGGAGGAAACTCATGCGGACACGGGGAGAACATGCAAACTCCACACAGAAAGGCCCTTGCCGGCCATGGGGCTCGAACCCGGACCTTCTTGCTGTGAGGCGACAACGCTAACCACTACACCACCGTGCCGCCCATACCTAAATTATCAATGTAAATAGAAAATAAAATAGGACCCAAACCTGATCCTTGGGGGACACCCATTTTTACTTCTAGCAAGGATGAGGTACAGTTATCGAATACCACACACTGAGTTCTACCACTCAGGTAATTAGAAAACCAATTTAACACAGTGGGGCGGCACGGTGGTGTAGTGGTTAGCGCTGTCGCCTCACAGCAAGAAGGTCCGGGTTCGAGCCCCGTGGCCGGTGACGGCCTTTCTGTGTGGAGTTTGCATGTTGTCCGCGTGGGTTTCCTCCGGGTGCTCCGGTTTCCCCCACAGTCCAAAGACATGCAGGTTAGGTTAACTGGTGACTCTAAATTGAGCGTAGGTGTGAATGTGAGTGTGAATGGTCGTCTGTGTCTATGTGTCAGCCCTGTGATGACCTGGCGACTTGTCCAGGGTGTACCCCGCCTTTCGCCCGTAGTCGGCTGGGATAGGCTCCAGCTTGCCTGCGACCCTGTAGAACAGGATAAAGCGGCTAGAGATGATGAGATGTCATTATTATGGCTCAATAAGTCATAATTATGACATACTATCTCATAATTATAATATGCAAAGTCATAATTATAAGACATGTTTTCATTATTATGTGACTTTTACTGTATATAAGCCATGCAGTGAAACGCGGCCACTGTTTCTGGGTTCCGACCTGTGAATCAAATGAATCAAAACTCGCTGAGTTCGATTCACTTGGAAAGAATCGACACGGTGAGTCATGAATCCCGTCAGTCTTGTGTGTCTGGTCGGCTCGCTGGCCTGCTTTACCACGTCTGCAGATCTGTGCCGAGTGACTGCTCCAGCGGCCCTGTTTCCTCAGTCACACAGGCGCAGTTTGGGGACACTGGACCTGTTCGGGAAAACATTCTGCAAACCTGAACAGAAACGGAGAAGAAGATGTTCCGCCTCACAGTGAGGATGATTCTCCTGACGGTTCTGGTTAGTTTCGTGGCCTGTAATGCCCCACCGGTTCCGTTAGACGACATCACCATAGAGAAGACTTTCATCCCTGAGCGCTGTGACCGAGCCGTAAAGTCGGGCGACTTTGTCCGGTATCATTACCACGGCATGTTTCCCGACGGCAAGAAGTTTGATTCCAGGTCAGTGAACGCACTGAAGCACTTTATTACTTGATTGGTGTTGAAGGATAAGGTTTGCTCCATCCAGTAGAGTTCATGTTCAGTGGAGTTCAGCCACGCAGGCATGGGAACAGATGTGGTTCTTCAGACTGAGGAAAGATCTGAGGATCTGTGCATCTACGGTACAAAGAGCATGTATCAGAAGAGCTGATGGGTGGTGTCGCCTCACAGCAAGAAGGTCATGGGTTCGAGCCCCGTGGCCGGCGAGGGCCTTTCTGTGTGGAGTTTGCATGTTCTCCCCGTGTCCGCGTGGGTTTCCTCCGGGTGCTCCGGTTTCCCCCACAGTCCAAAGACATGCAGGTTAGGTTAACTGGTGGATCTAAATCAGAGCATTTTTTAACATAGTTACTGGTCTCCCAGTGGCCAGATTTGGTCTCCTAGTCAATGCCAAACCAGCTTCACTGGGAGACCAAATTTTAAGCCAAGTTACACTACCGTTCAAAAGTTTGGGGTCACTTTGAAATTTCCTTATTTTTGAAAGAAAAGCACTGTTCTTTTCAATGAAGATCACTTTAAAGGAACAGTCCACCGTACTTCCATAATGAAATATGTTCTTCTCTGAATTGGGACGAGCTGATCCGTACCTCTCCGAGCTTTGCGCGACCTCCCAGTCAGTCAGACGCACTGTCACTCCTGTTAGCAATGTAGCTAGGCTCAGCATGGCCAATGGTATTTTTTGGGGCTGTAGTTAGATGCGACCAAACTCTTCCGCGTTTTTCCTGTTTACATAGGTTTATATGACCAGTGACATGAAACAAAGTTCAGTTACACAAATTGAAACGTGGCGATTTTCTATGCTATGGAAAGTCCGCACTATAATGACAGGCGTACCTATGATGATGATACCTTCTGCGCGCTTCGACAGTGCATTGATACCTTCACTCGGAGTTGTACCATTATTTTTTAGACAGGGCGAACGGATCAGGGCATTCGCCCGACGAGGAGCGCTCTCGGCCGGCTTGGGAGGCAGACGGCAGCCCCTCCTGGAAGTGTGGTTTTACCATGGGCCTCATGCGGTAAGAATTAGTATTATAATTTTGTAATTATAATCCTGAGTAGGGGGCGGCACGGTGGTGTAGTGGTTAGCGCTGTCGCCTCACAGCAAGAAGGTCCTGGGTTCGAGCCCCGGGGCCGGCGAGGGCCTTTCTGTGCGGAGTTTGCATGTTCTCCCCGTGTCCGCGTGGGTTTCCTCCGGGTGCTCCGGTTTCCCCCACAGTCCAAAGACATGCAGGTTAGGTTAACTGGTGACTCTAAATTGACCGTAGGTGTGAATGTGAGTGTGAATGGTTGTCTGTGTCTATGTGTCAGCCCTGTGATGACCTGGCGACTTGTCCAGGGTGTACCCTGCCTTTCGCCCATAGTCAGCTGGGATAGGCTCCAGCTTGCCTGCGACCCTGTAGAAGGATAAAGCGGCTAGAGATAATGAGATGAGATGAGATGAGATAATCCTGAGTGAAGGTATCAATGCGCTGTCGAAGCGCGCAGAAGGTGTTAGTACGCCTGTCATTATAGTGCGGACTTTCCATAGCATAGAAAATCGCCACGTTTCAATTTGTGTAACTGAACTTTGTTTCATGTCACTGGTCATATAAACCTATGTAAACAGGAAAAACGTGGAAGAGTTTGGTCGCATCTAACTACAGCCCCAAAAAATACCATTGGCCATACTGAGCCTAGCTACATTGCTAACAGGAGTGACAGCGCGTCTGACTGACTGGGAGGTCGCGCAAAGCTCGGAGAGGTACAGAGCAGCTCGTCTCAATTCAGATAAGAGCATATTTCATTATGGAAGTACGGTGGACTGTTCCTTTAAACTAATCAGAAATCCACTCTATACATTGCTAATGTGGTAAATGACTATTCTAGCTGCAAATGTCTGGTTTTTGGTGCAGTATCTCCATAGGTGTATAGAGGCCCATTTCCAGCAACTATCACTCCAGTGTTCTAATGGTACAATGTGTTTGCTCATTGCCTCAGAAGGCTAATGGATGATTAGAAAACCCTTGTACAATCATGTTAGCACAGCTGAAAACAGTTGAGCTCTTTAGAGAAGCTATAAAACTGACCTTCCTTTGAGCAGATTGAGTTTCTGGAGCATCACATTTGTGGGGTCGATTAAATGCTCAAAATGGCCAGAAAAATGTCTTGATTATATTTTCTATTCATTTTACAACTTATGGTGGTAAATAAAAGTGTGACTTTTCA
Source organism: Neoarius graeffei (assembly GCF_027579695.1). Classification (NCBI taxonomy): domain Eukaryota; kingdom Metazoa; phylum Chordata; class Actinopteri; order Siluriformes; family Ariidae; genus Neoarius; species Neoarius graeffei. Next base: position 37,748,211 of record NC_083584.1, on the reverse strand, counting down.
TGGAAAACACAAAATTGTCTGGGTGACCCCAAACTTTTGAACGGTAGCGTATGTCTTATCATTTGGTTCAATCAGTTGCAATTAATTAACCAAGTACCATGTAAGTATACATTTAACAAGGAAAACTTGGCACTGCATTAACTATGTTGATATTATGCTGGCTGAAATGAGGATTCGTAATGCGGCAATTTGCATTACAGAATATGCCACAGCAGTGCAGCCGCATGGACTCTGGGGCCTGTGATTGTATTGCCCAGACCAGTTGGTCTCCTAGTGGAAAATCCTTAAAAAATGCTCTGATCTAAATTGACCGTGAGTGTGAATGGTTGTCTGTGTCAGCCCTGTGATGACCTGGCGACTTGTCCAGGGTGTACCCCGCCTCTCGCCCATAGTCAGCTAGGATAGGCTCCAGCTTGCCTGCGACCCTGTAGAACAGGAGAAGTGGCTACAGATGATGCATGGATGGATGAATCCCCTTCTTTTAGCATCACTAAAAATATTAAAACTTCTAAATGTAGTTAAGTGATTAATCATCTATCTTCATCATATGTCCTGATCAAGGTTACAAATATAGGGGCAGCACGGTGGTGTAGTGGTTAGCACTGTTGCCTCACAGCAAGAAGGTTCTGGATTCAAGCCCAGCGGCCGGCGAGGGCCTTTCTGTGTGGAGTTTGTATGTTCTCCTCGTGTATGCGTGGATTTCCTCCGGGTGCTCCGGTTTCCAAAGACATGCAGGTTAGGCTAACTGGTGGCTCTAAATTGACCGTGAGTGTGAATGGTTATTTGTCTCTATGCGCCAGCCCTGTGATGACCTGGCGATGGATGTACCCCGCCTCTCGCCCATCGTCAGCTGGGATAGGCTCCAGCTTGCCTGTGACCCTGTAGGACAGGATAAGCGGTTATGGATAATGGATGGATGGATGGATGGAGAAGAGCTGATGAGACAAGTACATACATAGCATGCTTTAAAGAATGAATGAACTGAGCAACTACAGGAGTGAATGACTGACACTGAGATGGTCAACTCACAATACCTCCTGAGTTCACTTCCTGAAAGGGGATATTTTTTAATATTGTGTGGACAAGAGAAATAACTTGTGCACACAAAATAAAAATATATAATATTTTGGGACTTTAGGGAGGGCGGCATGGTGGTCTAGCGGTTAGCACTGTCGCCTCACAGCAAGAAGATTCTGGGTTTGAGCCCAGTGGCCAACCGGGGCCTTTCTGTGTGGAGTTTGCATGTTGTCCCCGTGTCTGCGTAGGTGCTCTGGTTTCCCCCACAGTCCAAAGACATGTAGTTAGGCTAATTGTCTACTCTAAATTGCCCATAGTTGTGTGTGTGAATGCTTGTTTCCCAAGCCCAGAAATGGGAGGGTTGTGGCAGGAAGGGCATCTGGCGTAAAAATATGCTCTAATTAGTATGACGTGTGGATCAATAGGGTCCACATGGACCCTGGCAACAGTGCTGCTGCTGATTTTGGGATTTTAGGGGAACTGAGTGAATACAACCCCGATTCCAAAAAAGTTGGGACAAAGTACAAATTGTAAATAAAAACGGAATGCAATGATATGGAAATTTCAAAATCCCATATTTTATTCAGAATAGAACATAGATGACATATCGAATGTTTAAACTGAGAAAATGTCTCATTTTTAAAGAGAAAACTTAAGTGATTTTGCATTTAATGACAACACATCTCAAAAAAGTTGGGACAAGGCCATGTTTCCCACTGTGAGACATCCCCTTTTCTCTTTACAACAGTCTGTAAATGTCTGGGGACTGAGGAGACAAGTTGCTCAGGTTTAGGGATAGGAATGTTAACCCATTCTTGTCTAATGTAGGATTCTAGTTGCTCAACTGTCTTAGGTCTTTTTTGTTGTATCTTCCATTTTATGATGCGCCAAATGTTTTCTATGGGTGAAAGACCTGGACTGCAGGCTGGCCAGTTCAGTACCCAGACCCTTCTTCTACGCAGCCATGATGCTGTAATTGATGCAGTATGTGGTTTGGCATTGTCATGTTGGAAAATGCAAGGTCTTCCCTGAAAGAGACGCCGTCTGGATGGGAGCATATGTTGCTCTAGAACCTGGATATACCTTTCAGCATTGATGGTGCCTTTCCAGATGTGTAAGCTGCCTATGCCACACGCACTAATGCAACCCCATACTATCAGAGATGCAGGCTTCTGAACTGAGCGCTGATAACAACTTGGGTCGTCCTTCTCCTCTTTAGTCCGAATGACACGGCGTCCCTGATTTCCATAAAGAACTTCAAATTTTGATTCATCTGACCACAGAACAGTTTTCCACTTTGCCACAGTCCATTTTAAATGAGCCTTGGCCCAGAGAAGACGTCTGCGCTTCTGGATCATGTTTAGATACGATGTACTAATTGGTGGCTCTAAATTGACCGTGAGTGTGAATGGTTATTTGTCTCTATGCGCCAGCCCTGTGATGACCTGGCGATGGATGTACCCCGCCTCTCGCCCATCGTCAGCTGGGATAGGCTCCAGCTTGCCTGTGACCCTGTAGGACAGGATAAGCGGTTATGGATAATGGATGGATGGATGGAGAAGAGCTGATGAGACAAGTACATACATAGCATGCTTTAAAGAATGAATGAACTGAGCAACTACACTGAGCCCACCAATTAATGACCTATTGCCAGTTGACCTAATGAGTTGCAATTTGGTCCTCCAGCTGTTCCTTTTTTGTACCTTTTAACTTTTCCAGCCTCTTATTGCCCCTGTCCCAACTTTTTTGAGATGTGTTGCTGTCATGAAATTTCAAATGAGCCAATATTTGGCATGAAATTTCAAAATGTCTCACTTTTGACATTTGATATGTTCTCTATGTTCTATTGTGAATACAATATCAGTTTTTGAGATTTGTAAATTATTGCATTCCGTTTTTATTTACAATTTGTACTTTGTCCCAACTTTGTTGGAATTGGGGTTGTACACTATTATCTTATGTGCACAAGTTATTATCTTGTGCATACAAAATAAAAATAAAAAATCTTTCAGGATGTTATGGGCTCTGTTATAGTCCTGTGTGACATGCTCCTGTACCAGATTGTTCTGAAAAAGTGGCATCACATTCCAGTATACAAGTTATATCAAGAAATGACAATAACCCACTAGATTAATTCACTAAAAGAATCTGTTTCTCTGAATGTGTGCATATTTGCATTTTGCAAACATTTGCATTACTACTGTATCTGCTGCTATTGCTCATTTGCACTACTGTTCATATACACCTCATAAGCTGCTCTTCTAAGCACCTTCTCCGTTAGATATTGTACTGTATTTGTACTACTGCTATTTTGTACATTGTTTGATTTTCGAGTGTATTTTTATCTATATTTATAAATATTTATATGTATTGTTTTTCTTCATATAATTTTTTTTGTAATCTTTATCTATTTTTACAAGTAAGGTGAAAGAGATATGGCATTTTGATTCTCCTATATGTCCTGGATATATAGTGAATTGACAATAAAAAAAAAATCTTTGAATCTTGAATCTTTGAATATTTGCAGTTATGATCGTGGTACAACTTACAATGTGTACGTTGACCGAAAACAACTGATTGCCGGGATGGACAAAGCATTACTGGGCATGTGTGTGAACGAGAGACGTCTTGTCAAAATCCCTCCACAGCTTGCCTATGGAAAAGATGGATATGGTAATTTCATATACCTCCTTATATTATTGGTGTGTGTTGTAATGTGTGGCTCCCATTACCACTTATTTGGAGCTTGTACTGTGTGTGTGTGTGTGTGTGTGTGTGTGTGTGTGTGTGTGTTGGAAAGGGGATGTTCAAAGAGGGAAGTTGTTTATGTAAACCTGGAATGATGACAAATGTTGGGGGTGTGGACTGCTGAAGGCAGTGGCTTTATAATGGTATTTGTAAAGACATGCCCACATGTTAGTACAAGTTGTGAAGAAAAAAACTCGCCGTATCTATTTGGGTGCCATCTTAATTCTGATAGAAATATGGCATGATATGGCTCAGAAATGACTGAGGGAAGCCAGAGCAGAGGCTTTTATTTAAAACAACCTGGACAGGATGCAATCAAGATGATCTTTCCATGCTAGTTTCAGTTCAGAACACAGTTTCAAGGTGATGACCCTCTAAAAGGTACCAATGTTCTCAGTGTCACTCGTTTACTCTTTCAAAATCATAATGTGTATGTGAGAAAGGGTATACATAGTTTTCATAGACTTTTTTGTGCCGTCACAAAACTGTTACAACTTCATTTACTGTCAAGGTACTGTTTCCTGTTGCTAACCGAAACCACGTTAGCTGAGTAAAGCCCATGTGTAAAGCCTCAAGAATGAAGGGGTCTGTGGTGATGTATATTCTGAAAGATTTTTGTTTATTTGTGCAACCAAGAATGAGCAACACTATTTGTGCGTTTCCTCCCCAGGCGACCTCATCCCCCCTGATTCAGTCCTGCATTTTGATGTGCTTTTGCTTGATATTTGGAACACTGAAGACAAGGTGCAGATTCAGACTTACCACGTGCCAGAGAAGTGTGGCCGAACCGTGCAGGTCTCTGACTATGTACGCTACCACTACAATGGCACGCTGCTCGATGGCACACTCTTTGACTCGAGGTGAGCAAAACAGTCTTAACAGTAGTCCAGACACTTGCTATGCAGCTGTACATGTGTACATGTAAGTGTGTTCATTCTGCTCCGTATTCTCACTATAGCCACACACGCATGAGGACCTATGACACATACGTAGGAATTGGCTGGCTGATCGCTGGCATGGACCAAGGACTTCTAGGAATGTGCGTGGGAGAGAAACGCATCATCACGATGCCACCGTTCCTTGGCTATGGAGAACATGGAGATGGTAAATATCATTTTGTGAAGTGCTGGAATTAAAGGTGGAGTACGAGATTTTTTTCAGGAGTATTTTTACCATATTGGTTGAAAAGCTCCTCACACCCATGTTGCAAACAGTACAATAGAAGGTGTGACCCAAAAACGAAATATTTTAATCCAGTCTACAGTGTAAAATAAAGGAAAAACGCCATCCAATCCTATCGAGGTAACCACCTCAAAATGATTGGATACTGACACGTCAATCAGACTGAAGCCCGCGACCCCAAACCCCCCCCAACCCTCACCGCCCCACCCCTACCCTTGCGTGTACAGTATGCGCAGGGACCACTCCAGCCATTTCAACACCAATGAAGCATGGGTTTTTGAAACCACCTCCTCCTCCTGTATCCACTATTCGTTCGGATTCACTCTCAGGCTCTGACCTGTAAGTACCATTATGTTCACATAAACATGGTTTTGGCAACATGCTTTGGAGGCACGGGTAGATAGGGGGTTGGAGATGCGGGGGGAGGGGGAGGAGGGGTGGAGACGCGGGGGGTGGGAGCATGGCGAGGGCGGGCGTGTTTTTTTTCAAAATATGGCTTGCGGGAACGGTTATTCCAAAATCTCGTATTCCACCTTTAAAGATGTCTTGAAATCTTACAGTATGACAAATGTAATGATATTGATTATTGATTGATCAGTGCAAATTCAGTTATATTAAATATTTGTGTGGTAGGCAGCCATAATAAACATGTTTTTATAATAGTCATGTTGCTTTCTGAGTTCTGCTGTAAGTTGAACAAAAATACAACTTACAAAGTGTAATTTCTGATCATTCCCAGTGGGAATTAATCGAAACAATTGGCTAACTACTTTAAAAATAATTACCTTGCTTTATTGTATATAAATAAACAATCCACAGACTTCTGAGCAACCTTCTAAGTAAAAATACATTTGAACTTCAACAAATCAATACCAAAAAACCCCCAACAACATCTAAAATATACCTATACAGCAAATTTTTACACATTCAGTGATGTTTTTGTGTGTCTAATAGCCCACAATTGCAGCCACTCCGTACTCACCACGTCTAATGAGTGGTCTCACCTTAACCGTTCCATCCAACACAGATTGCTACTTTAATGCACACTTCTCACGTCGGTCATGGTACCTTGTTGGGAATTAATGACTAACTTAGGGGAAAATGTGATTTTTCTGGTGAAATTGGTTCCTGGTTGAGAAAATGTTTGCTCTCTCTCACTCTCAAACACTCTGCAGGAAGCGACATCCCTGGTCAGGCTTCTCTAGTATTTGATGTGGTTCTGTTGGACCTTCATAACCCCAAAGATGAGATTACAGTGGAGGTTCAAAGCCTGCCAGAGTCCTGCCAACGCAAGAGCAAGGAGGGAGATTTCATGCGCTACCACTATAATGGGACACTGCTGGATGGAACCCTATTTGACTCCAGGTAATTGAAAACAGTGGAAGCTTATAGTGTATGCATTTGATTCATAAGGCAATTCAGAATACATATTCCTTATTCAGAGCCTGCAAATCATACTTGTATGATTTGCGATATAAAGCAAAATTAAATAACAACAACAACAATGAGACCATCAGTGACGGCGTAGTTCACTCCGGCCCTGTCTAGTCTCGAAGGAACAATCTAAAGTGGGCCATCTTGCGCAATAAATGTTGCAAGCTATATACATATAAAAGCTATATACACCCTAGGAATCCCTACAGTACCTATTTGCCAGAAAGAATCCAAAACAGCGAAGAATTGACTGAGAAGAAGTGATTTTTGTTGAACTGCTCATTAAGGCTTAATTAGTCCATAACTTCATTAATAATTGTAATTTAGCAAATTTGGGTAGAAGTTATATGCACCCTAGGTTCCCCTACCTTCATGCCAGAAAGAATCAAAATCGGTGAAGAATTAAGGGAGAAGAAGTGATTTGTGTGGAAACTGCTTGTTAGGGCTTAATTACTTCATATCTTCATTATTAAATGCAATTATGCAAATTTGGGTAGAAGCTATATGCACCCCAGGCAGACTTAACTTCCTGCCAAAAAGAATAAAAAGAACTGAGAGAGAAGCGATTTTCGTGAAATGTGGACGACGCTGGACAACACATGATGGCATAAACTCACCGCCTGTCGGGTGGATGAGCTAATAATAATCTCATCTCATTATCTCTAGCCGCTTTATCCTTCTACAGGGTCGCAAGCAAGCTGGAGCCTATCCCAGCTGACTACGGGCGAAAGGCGGGGTACACCCTGGACAAGTCGCCAGGTCATCACAGGGCTGACACATAGACACAGACAACCATTCACACTCACATTCACACCTACGGTCAATTTAGACTCACCAGTTAACCTAACCTGCATGTCTTTGGACTGTGGGGGAAACCGGAGCACCCGGAGGAAACCCACGCGGACACGGGGAGAACATGCAAACTCCACACAGAAAGGCCCTCGCCAGCCCCGGGGCTCGAACCCAGGACCTTCTTGCTGTGAGGCGACAGCGCTAACCACTACACCACCGTGCCGCCGCTAATAATAATATTAATAATAATAATAATCTCTCCAATCAACATATATTTTATGTATGTACTTTTATCTCATTCTCATCTCATTATCTCTAGCCGCTTTATCCTTCTACAGGGTCGCAGGCAAGCTGGAGCCTATCCCAGCTGACTACGGGCGAAAGGCGGGGTACACCCTGGACAAGTTGCCAGGTCATCACAGGGCTGACACATAGACACAGACAACCATTCACACTCACATTCACACCTACGGTCAATTTAGAGTCACCAGTTAACCTAACCTGCATGTCTTTGGACTGTGGGGGAAACCGGAGCACCCGGAGGAAACCCACGTAGACACGGGGAGAACATGCAAACTCCGCACAGAAAGGCCCTAGCCGGCCCCGGGGCTCGAACCCAGGACCTTCTTGCTGTGAGGCGACAGCGCTAACCACTACACCACCGTGCCGCCGCTAATAATAATAATAATAATAATAATAATCTCTCCAATCAACATATATTTTATGTATGTACTTTTATTTAAGTATAAATAGTGAAAGGAGACAAAAGTACAGAAATATAGAATAAAATGAAATTTACAAAAAGTTTATAAATAATATATAACCAAAAATAAAACAATTCAAAGAATTTTACATAAAATAAAACCACAAATACCAACAAGTATGCTAATATTTGTGTGTCTGTGTTGCAGCTACTCAAGGAATCACACATACGATACATACATTGGGAAAGGCTATGTGATTGCTGGGATGGACCAGGGCCTTCTGGATGTGTGTGTCGGAGAACGCAGAAGGATCATCATCCCACCACATCTGGCATATGGAGAAGAAGGAACAGGTGTGATTAATTACCTTATTATGAATCAGGAGGATATTTACATGGGTGCTCCACGGTAGAAGCAGCTGCATACAAGCTCACACTGCTACCCGTACATGCCTTATGCTCTCTCATTGTCAGGATTTTCTCATACTCACACTCAACTCCTTTTTCTCTGTTGTACACTGTAGGCTGGTTTTGCACTTTACCTTTTTTTTCCCAGTTTACAATTCAGTTTAAAGTCCTTCTTTTCTTCTCCCTTTCTAACTTTCACTCTCTCTGGCCCTGTACCAGGCATTAAGATCCCTGGCTCTGCTGTGCTGGTGTTTGATGTCCACATAGTTGACTTCCACAACCCATCTGACACAGTGCAGATCACCAGCGAGAAGCCAGAGAACTGCAATTACACCACCAAACGTGGTGACTTTGTGAAATACCACTATAATGCTTCACTTATGGATGGAACATATATTGATGCTTCGTAAGTAACACACACATACAGTACATACTGTAGGTGTGCCATGTTGTTTTGAGCTTCAAAGTTCTACCCCATACCCATGTTGTGCTGGTGACAAACTGTTTTTGTTTGTGTGTGTAGTTACAGCTATGGAAAAACATATGATGTGGTTCTGGGAGCAGGACAGGTGATTCTAGGTATGGAGCAGGCCCTGTTGGACATGTGCGTGGGGGAGAAACGCAAAGTAGTGGTACCTCCTCACCTGGGCTATGGAGAAAGGGGTGTGGGTAAGGGTCTCTCATTCTCATCATCATCTTTTTAGTAAACTCCAACAATGATCACAGTGACACGACGGAGCCAGTGAGCTCGGCTTTAGTTTAGCATTCTGGTTTCGTCTGCCAAATGGATAAATGTAATGTAATCCATTTCTTTCTCATGCATGCACACAGGCACAACAAAGGCTGATCCATCATGTGACCCAGACAAATAGTGGTGTTTTGCATATGAGCAGATTATTGTGGTTCTTTTTATCTATTATTAAGAGCTTTAAAGAACAAATGGCTCATATTTTCTCCATGGGTACAGGAATTTCAGGAGGGTTTGGGGCCTCATGCATAAAACATTCCAGAGGTTTTATCCTAAAACTTTGGACAAACCCAAAATGTCCAAGTTACCCACATACATACGTACATTCATTGTCTGTAGCTGCCTATCCTGTTCTACACAGGCAAGCTAGAGCCTATCCCAGCTGACTATGGGCGAGAGGTGGGGTACACCCTGGACAAGTCACCAGGTTATCGCAGGGCTGACACATAGAGACACACAACCATTCACACTCACATTCACACCTACATTTAGAGCCACCAATTAACCTAACCTGCATGTCTTTGGACTGTGGGAGAAACCGGAGCACCCGGAGGAAACCCATGGGGAGAACATGCAAACTCCACACAGGAAGGCCCTTGCAAGCCGCTAGGCTTGAACCCAGGATCTTCTTGCTGTGAGGCGACAGTGCTGACCACTACACCACCGTGCCGCCTACATACATACATACATTATATAAATAAACAAATAAATAACCAGCTCAAATTTTCACACATAACTATCCAAACAAGGGGCGGCACGGTGGTGTAGTGGTTAGCGCTGTCGCCTCACAGCAAGAAGGTCCTGGGTTCGAGCCCCGGGGCCGGCGAGGGCCTTTCTGTGTGGAGTTTGCATGTTCTCCCCGTGTCCGCGTGGGTTTCCTCCGGGTGCTCCGGTTTCCCCCACAGTCCAAAGACATGCAGGTTAGGTTAACTGGTGACTCTATATTGACCGTAGGTGTGAATGTGAGTGTGAATGGTTGTGTGTCTATGTGTCAGCCCTGACCTGGCGACTTGTCCAGGGTGTACCCCGCCTTTCGCCCGTAGTCAGCTGGGATAGGCTCCAGCTTGCCTGCGACCCTGTAGAAGGATAAAGCGGCTAGAGATAATGAGATGAGATGAGATGAGATGAGAGCTATCCAAACATCTAGAAATCTAAAAAACAACTATAAACAAGCCAGTCTTAATCATCATCATCACCATCATCATCAGGTAAATCCTTACAGCCTACTAATACCCCAACACCTATATTCTAATTACCCTGAATTGAATAGCCCAACGGCACGGTGGTGTAATGGTTAGTGCTGTCGCCTCACAGCAAGAAGGTCTGGGTTCGAGCCCTGTGGCCGGCTAGGGCCTTTCTGTGCAGAGTTTGCATGTTCTCCCCGTGTCCGCGTGGGTTTCCTCTGGGTGCTCCGGTTTCCCCCACAGTCCAAAGACATGCAGGTTAGGTTAACTGGTGACTCTAAATTGACCGTAGGTGTGAATGTGAGTGCGAATGGTTGTCTGTGTCTATGTGTCAGCCCTGTGATGACCTGGCGACTTGTCCAGGGTGTACCCCGCCTTTTGCCCGTAGTCAGCTGGGATAGGCTCCAGCTTGCCTGCAACCCTGTAGAACAGGATAAAGCGGCTAGAGATAATGAGATGAGATGAATAGCCCAAAACACAAATGAATTTACTGGAAAGGGCTTCACCTATAATTTTTGACAAACCCTGTGTCCGAAATTGCTCCCTACTCACTATATAGGGCACTACATAGTGGGGACGCCATTTTGTAGTGCTCTCTGAAACCTTAGTGAGGATTATTTACACCCTATATAGTGCACTCAAAGTATCCCACAATGCATCATGAAAAGTAGTGTACAACGATGGTCACTAACCAAAGCAATATATCCCATCATGCATTGCGGTCGCGCTGAAAGAAATCAAGTCTCAAATTTGATTTAATAAAAGGCAGCAGCAAAGAAGAAAGTATTCAGCCTTGATTAAAAAAACTGAAAGATGCAGGTACTTTGTATTGATTAATGTGGGAAATACGCTCAGTATAATATGTATTTATTATTTTGAAAACCTACCAGCCGGCTGATCTGGCACATTTTAATTGTGCGACAGTAATGACGTAAATACCAGCACGACGGACTAGTGTCTGAAAGCGTTTTTTCATTTTACCAATGAGCTCACTATACAGTCCTCTATGTTGTAATTCCCTATATAGGGAATAGTGAACGAGTGAGCATTTTTGGACACAGGGAAACACTTATTCCTGGATGTCAGTTAGCATTATAATAGTAGTAGTAGTGTGTTTATTGCCTCCAAAAGAAGAAAGCATAAAATTAAATACATAAAATCAGAGCAATATACATACAACAATTAGAAATAATAATCACATTAAAAATATTAAAATGACATGAGCATCATATTAAGAACATTTCTGTCATATACAGTGGGGCAAAAAAGTATTTAGTCAGCCACCAATTGTGCAAGTTCTCCCACTTAAAAAGATGAGAGAGGCCTGTAATTTTCATCATAGGTACACTTCAACTATGAGAGACAGAATGGGGGGAAAGAATCCAGGAAATCACATTGTAGGATTTTTAATGAATTAATTGGTAAATTCCTCGGTAAAATAAGTATTTGGTCACCTACAAACAAGCAAGATTTCTGGCTCTCACAGACCTGTAACTTCTTCTTTAAGAGGCTCCTCTGTCCTCCACTCGTTACCTGTATTAATGGCACCTGTTTGAACTCGTTATCAGTGTAAAAGACACCTGTCCACAACCTCAAACAGTCACACTCCAAACTCCACTATGGCCAAGACCAAAGAGCTGTCAAAGGACACCAGAAACAAAATTGTAGACCTGCACCAGGCTGCGAAGACTGAATCTGCAATAGTTAAGCAGCTTGGTGTGAAGAAATCAACTGTGGGAGCAATTATTAGAAAATGGAAGACATACAAGACCACTGATAATCTCCCTTGATCTGGGGCTCCACACAAGATCTCACCCTGTGGGGTCAAAATGATCACAAGAACGGTGAGCAAAAATCCCAGAACCACACGGGGGGACCTAGTGAATGACCTGCAGAGAGCTGGGACCAAAGTAACAAAGGCTACCATCAGTAACACACTACGCCGCCAGGGACTCAAATCCTGCAGTGCCAGACGTGTCCCCCTGCTTAAGCCAGTACATGTCCAGGCCCGTCTGAAGTTTGCTAGAGAGCATTTGGATGATCCAGAAGAGGATTGGGAGAATATCATATGGTCAGATGAAACCAAAATAGAACTTTTTGGTAAAAACTCAACTTGTCGTGTTTGGAGGAGAAAGAATGCTGAGTTGCATCCAAAGAACACCATACCTACTGTGAAGCATGGGGGTGGAAACATCATGCTTTGGGGCTGTTTTTCTGCAAAGGGACCAGGACGACTGATTGGTGTAAAGGAAAGAATGAATGGGGCCATGTATCGTGAGATTTTGAGTGAAAACCTCCTTCCATCAGCAAGGGCATTGAAGATGAAACGTGGCTGGGTCTTTCAGCATGACAATGATCCCAAACACACCGCCCGGGCAACGAAGAAGTGGCTTCGTAAGAAGCATTTCAAGGTCCTGGAGTGGCCTAGCCAGTCTCCAGATCTCAACCCCATAGAAAATCTTTGGAGGGAGTTGAAAGTCCGTGTTGCCCAGCGACAGCCCCAAAACATCACTGCTCTAGAGGAGATCTGCATGGAGGAATGGGCCAAAATACCAGCAACAGTGTGTGAAAACCTTGTGAAGACTTACAGAAACCGTTTGACCTCTGTCATTGCCAACAAAGGGTATATAACAAAGTATTGAGATGAACTTTTGTTATTGACCAAATACTTATTTTCCACCATAATTTGCAAATAAATTATTTAAAAATCAGACAATGTGATTTTCTGGATTTTTTTTTCTCATTTTGTCTCTCATAGTTGAGGTATACCTATAATGAAAATTACAGGCCTCTCTCATCTTTTTAAGTGGGAGAACTTGCACAATTGGTGACTGACTAAATACTTTTTTGCCCCACTGTAGATCATGACTTGGCAGTAACTGGCGAATAGAATCGACTAGGCCATCATCTCTGGTAAAACACTGCAGGGTGCGTTGGCAATACCGTGCATAATTATCATCAAAAATATACTTAAGAGATATTCCATGGTTAAGACACGTTTGACTAGCTCGTGCGACTAGGTTGTCTTGACTAGATGATTTATCACATGATTTTTGGCCAAGTAAAAGTATATATAAAAAAAAAAGATCTGGCCCTAGAATCAGTCACGAACACATTTCGCAACGATTGTAAATAACCAATGCCCAGTGTAGTCTCAATCCTCATCCTGTTATGTGGGTAGGCTACTTATTCATTCAGTTCATTCAGTCAAGACTATGGTGAATTTAGAAAATTCATATCAGTCTGTTCACTAATGTGCTAGTAAAGGCACAATACACATACATATCGTTACAAGTGTGCATATGAAAGGCTAAGTGTATTACAGTGTGGAAATTTCCTTGTCAAGTACACAATATATTTACAGTATGAACACAATTTTACCCATCAGTCCTGTGCTCAGTGGTCATGAGCTCTACTGCATGACTGCAATACTAGATAGAACCAGCAGAGAACGCTCAAACCATACATTGCTGAATGTTGAACATTGGTTAAACAGACATAGGATCCCTCTGGAGAAGATTCCATGCCAGATAGAAAAGCAGTCACACTGGGGTGCTGTGAGCTTTAATTATTTATAGTAATATTAATACTTTTGTCATGCTTTAGTAATAATTCTGAAAGTCTTGATTAATGGTTTGATGCAGTAAGAACAAAGCAATAACTGAAATGCTGCATTGGTGAACTACATTCACTTCTGGCATAAAGGAAGTGTTCATCTCATCATCTCTAGCCGCTTTATCCTGTTCTACAGGGTCGCAGGCAAGCTGGAGCCTATCCCAGCTGACTACGGGCAAAAGGCGGGGTACACCCTGGACAAGTCACCAGGTCATCACAGGGCTGACACATAGACACAGACAACCATTCACACCTACAGTCAATTTAGAGTCACCAGTTAACCTAACCTGCATGTCTTTGGACTGTGGGGGAAACCAGAGCACCCGGAGGAAACCCACGGGGAGAACATGCAAACTCCACACAGAAAGGCCCTCGCCGGCCACGGGGCTCGAACCCGGACCTTCTTGCTGTGAGGCGACAGCGCTAACCACTACACCACTGTGCCGCCAGGAAGTGTTCAATTCTTTATTTTTCTTTATTAAAAAAAAAAAAGGCACACCCAGTGCTCCCTCACCCTGGCCTGTAATGATGGCTTTCCTCTATAGCACAGAGTCCTTTCCATACAGCCCAATCAATCAATCAATCAATCAATCAATCAATCAATCAATCACCTTTATTTAACCAGGTAAAATACTCATTGAGATTAAAATCTCTTTTCCAAGAGTAACCTGGCCAAGAGGGCAGCATAAACAATATTACAATAAAAATACAACCATACAAACAGACAAAATACACCTGGTGCAACATTACAGATGATTACAGATAAAATAGTATTCGGTTAAAATGCCATAAAAGCTCAAGATTAAGAATTTAATTAAAAACATAAATAGAATTTTAAAAGCAAGTGCATTGTACAAGAGGGGTATTTCCTCTATCTTTTAGAATGGATTTAAATTCACCCAGGTTTATCAGCTTTGACAGTTTCAAGTCCCAGGACGAGGATATTTAAAAGCCTTTTTTCCTAAGTCTGTTCTCACTCCAGGGACCAACATCTGTATTGTGTTATTAGAACACAGGCCATGTCGATTTTGTTTTTGACGCAAGTATAAAGGAAGATAAGGAGGAACTAGTCCAAGAACAGATTTATAACCAAACATCAAGCAGTGTGAAAGTCTGCAAACAGACAAAGATGGACAATTTGCTATATTATACAGAGTACAATGATGTACAAGAATGCCGCAGCCAGTGATAAAACATAAGGCACAGTGATAAATAGTGTCCAATTTCTTTAAGTACTGGTCACATGCATTTATAAAGAGTAGATCCCCATAGTCCAATAAGGGCAAAAAACTTGCTGAAAACAGATGCCTCCTAGCTTGGAGTGAAAAGCAGGATTTATTTCTAAAAAGGAAACCCAATTTCACTTTCAGTTTTGATACACGTTTATCGATGTGTAACTTGAATGTCAGCGTCTCATCAATAATAACACCCAAGTACTTATATGATGGGACCCTTTCAATTCAACACCTTGAGCTGTTAAAATATTAGGAAGGATAGACGGCAGCCGTTTCTCATAAGAAAATAAAATGAATTTAGATTTGTCTGTATGTATTTAAAACCAGAAAGATGAGTCAGATGAGACTGAACAAGATCAAAGGCAGACGGCAGATATTCTGGAGTCTGAACTACAGAAGGGGATGAGTCGTAGATGACTGCTCATGACTGCTTATATTCATCTCATCTCATTATCTCTAGCCGCTTTATCCTTCTACAGGGTCGCAGGCAAGCTGGAGCCTATCCCAGCTGACTATGGGCGAAAGGCGGGGTACACCCTGGACAAGTCGCCAGGTCATCACAGGGCTGACACATAGACACAGACAACCATTCACACTCTCATTCACACCTACGGTCAATTTAGAGTCACCAGTTAACCTAACCTGCATGTCTTTGGACTATGGGGGAAACCGGAGCACCCGGAGGAAACCCACGCGGACACGGGGAGAACATGCAAACTCCACACAGAAAGGCCCTCGCCGGCCACGGGGCTCGAACCCGGACCTTCTTGCTGTGAGGCGACAGCGCTAACCACTACACCACCGTGCCGCCCCACTGCTTATATTAACTCGTGAAAAAGAATACAGTTGAACTAATTTTGTATACTGTTTACAAAACACATAAGGAACGTACAGTAATGTTGTAACACTATATCAATGTGTGTAGATGGAGAAGTCCCTGGCAGTGCAGTGCTGGTGTTTGATATCGAGTTGATCGGTGTAGAGGAGGGTCTCCCCGAGGGCTACATGTTTATATGGAATGATGAAGTGTCACCCAAGCTTTTCAGTGAAATGGACAAAAACAAAGACCTACAAGTGGACCCCACTGAGGTATAGACTGACTGTGTGTATACATTTGTGTAAGTGTGTTTTATGTATGTTTGCACATGTCTGTAGTTGTGTCTGAACAATTTCTCTCTCCCTAGTTCTCAGACTACATCCTGCTTCAAGTGCAAGAAGGAAAAGGTCGTCTGGCTCCTGGCTTTGACCCTCACCGTATCATTGAGAACATGTATCACAACCAGGACCGCAATAAGGATGGACAGATCACTGAGGAGGAGTTTAAACTGAAGGCAGAAGAAGTTGCTCATGATGAGTTATGATGGCACATTCAGGGATGAAAGGAATGGGATTGGATGTGTGTTTGGATAGAAAGTCAGGGCATGGGTGGGGGTTGGGTAAAGAACATGATACATTCAGCAGTGCGAATAGTCAGTGCTTTTTAAAATGAGTGTTGATGTGTAGTATGTGAGAGATGTTTGGACATTTGAATGGGTGTGTGTTTGTGTGAGATTATTTTAAAAACATTTTCAGAGTGCCAAAAATGTGTGATCTTTTAAGGAAAAAAACCCCTTCCCTTTAATAAACACATTCCAAACCCCAGTGTGTTGTTATATCATACATCATTTCTACCAATAATCTATATATAGATTATTTCTACCAAATCACATCCACAAATATGCAATACTGAATCCCCTTCTTTTAGCATCACTAAAAATATTAAAACTCCTAAATGTAGTTAAGTGACTAATCATCTATCTTCATCATTTGTCCTGATCAAGGTTACAAATATAGGGTGGTGTAGTGGTTAGCACTGTTGCCTCACAGCAAGAAGGTTCTGGGTTCGAGCCCAGCGGCCGGAGGGGGTCTT
Source organism: Neoarius graeffei (assembly GCF_027579695.1). NCBI lineage: Eukaryota > Metazoa > Chordata > Actinopteri > Siluriformes > Ariidae > Neoarius > Neoarius graeffei. Next base: position 37,731,236 of record NC_083584.1, on the reverse strand, counting down.
TTCTATCCTAAAAGAAAGTGTGGCGTTTGCATGTTCTCCTGTGTCTGCGTGGGTTTCCTCTGGGTGCTCCGGTTTCCCCGACAGTTCAGAGACATGCGGTTAGGTTAACGTGGAGCGGCCTTGGGCTGAAGTGCCCTTGAGCAAGGTACCTAACCCCTGGCTGTTCCCTAGGTGCTGTAGTAAGGCTGCCCACTGCTCTGTGTGTGTGTGTTTTCACTGCTTCAGATGGGTTAAATGCAGAGGATGAATCTCACCGTGCTTGAAGTGTGCATGTGACAAAGGTTTCTTCTTCATTTAGCAAAACCAATCCACCTACATGCATGTTTTGGGAGGTGAGAGGAAACTGGAGAATTAACAGGGACCCTATGCAGACACGGGAGGAATATACAAAACCATGCTGAGACAATAGTCTAAGCTCAGAATATAACTGGGGAACCCGGAACTGTGGGGTAGAAACATTACTGTTTGATCCTAAATCTTCATATGATGCTAAAGCTTCATACAGTACCAGTCAAAAGTTTGGACACACCTGCTCATTCATAGGTTTTTCTGTATTTTGACTATTTTCTACATTGTAGAACAATATTGAAGACATTAAAACTATGTAATAACACATGGAACATGTATGGAATTATGTGGTAAACAAAAAAATCTTATAAAAACAAAATATGTTTCATATTTTAGATTCCTCAAAGTAGCCACCATTTCCCTTGGTGACGCTTTGCACACTTTTGGCATTATCTTAACCAGCTTCATGAGGGAGTCACCTGGAATGCTTTTCAATTAACAGGTGTGCCTCGTCAAAAGTTAATTAGTGCAGTTTCTTTTCATGATTAATGACCTACTTTTGTTCTCAGATCATGACTCAGTACTTGTGATAGTGAATCTGCATGTGGCACTGACAATATTGACTATTATAATTTATTAGACAGACTTGCCAGTTGAGTGGACACACACACACGATTGGACACAACCATTTAAACATAAACATTTAATAAAATCAAGTGAGTTTATGCTGTATATGAGTCCAGTGAAGGCCTTAATCAAATTGCAGTTAAAATTTTAAGAAAAGGGGAAGCACGGTGGTGTAGTGGTTAGCGCTGTTGCCTCACAGCAAGAAGGTCCGGGTTCGAGCCCCGTGGCCGGCAAGGGCCTTTCTGTGTGGAGTTTGCATGTTCTCCCTGTGTCCGCATGGGTTTCCTCTGGGTGCTCTGGTTTCCCCCACAGTCCAAAGACATGCAGGTTAGGTTAACTGGTGACTCTAAATTGACTGTAGGTGTGAATGTGAGTGTGAATGGTTGTCTGTGTCTATGCGTCAGCCCTGTGATGACCTGGCGACTTGTCCAGGGTGTACCCCGCCTCTCGCCTGTAGTCAGCTGGGATAGGCTCCAGCTTGCCTGCAACCCTGTAGAACAGGATAAAGCGGATAGAGATAATGAGATGAGATGAGATTTTAACAAAAGATGAAGCTGTGTTTTGAAAATCAAAACAAATAGATTCTCTTTCTTCAATGTTCCCTCCAAAAACATGCCTCCAAAAAGGCTGGTTGAGTGTTGGTAGTTCACAACATCTGGTGTTTTTCCTTCATCTTATAGAAACAAGGCCCAGCAGATAAAGTTTTAGTTTACATTTATGGAGCACGACCAGAAAAGTGACTTAATTTTGCTGACTGCACCTTTAATTAAAAGTTAAATTCTATTAGCCCCATTTTATGTATAATGGCGGATATGGTAATATTAAACATAATGTTAACATTCCATCCATTATCTGTAGCCGCTTATCCTGTTCTACAGGGTCGCAGGCAAGCTGGAGCCTATCCCAGCTGACTATGGGCGAGAGGCAGGGTACACCCTGGACAAGTCGCCAGGTTATCACAGGGCTGACACAGAGACAAACAACCATTCACACTCACACCTACGGTCAATTTAGAGCCTCCAACTAACCTAACCTGCATGTCTTTGGACCGTGGGGGAAACCGGAGCAAACCCACGCAGAGAACATGCAAATTCCACACAGAAAAGCTCTCGCCAGCTGCTGGGCTCAAACCCAGGACCTTCTTGCTGTGAAGCGACAGTGCTAACCACTACACCACCGTGCTGCCCTAATGTTAACATTATTTTATGTTAATTATAATATATTAATATTGTGGTGCACTGCCTATCAATACATCATGAACATGTGTATTGCTATATCTATGGACATGCATACAGTGGGATAAAACAGATCTCTTGTACACAGAACTAGAAATAAAACTACTATAATTATACTGTATATACAAGAAGTACTATAAAAAACAATGTGCAAAAAGTAAATTCATAGTGCAGTATAAATAACTAGACAGAATCCAAACAGCTCAACAGAATAAAATCAAGGTTGATTAAACAGTAGCTGCATGAAAAACAGCAGAAAGGGACATTGCATGCAACTATAAATCAAGCAAACAGCAGAGGCAGCTGTCCTCCTTGCACACTGCAATAACCTGTTATAATCTGCCTGTGTTCCTCATTTCACTCAGGAGTATGTCTGTTATGATCGCACCTAGAAGCACTAAATGAACAACAAAATAAGTCATAGCTGCAAGTAAGAAGTAGAAAGAAAATTAGAAAACAAACACCGAATTAAAATAGTGTTATAACTGATCATCAAACCAAAGGGTAGAAATAGTCTGCCTGAATAATTAATTCATTCTTTCATTCATTTTTAAGAGACCTATGGTTTCCAACCCTTTTTTCTGTGGGATTACTACAAGATGACAGTTAGGATTTACTGGCCTAGCTAATTATTATCCATCCATCTGTTGTTTATGCTGCTTATCCTACTGAGGTTCACAGCCGAACTGAAGCCAATCTTAGCCGACTTTGGGTGAGAGGCAGGGTATACCCTGGATAGGTTGCCAATCTTTGACAAAGCTAAACACAGACAGACAAACAGCCATTCGCATTCACATTCACACCTATGGGCAATTTCGAGTAGCCAGTTGACCTAATGCACACGTCTTTAGACTGCTGGAGAAAACCAGAGCAACTGGAGGAAACCCATGCAGGCATGATGAAAACATGCAAACTCCACACAGAAAGGCCCCAGTGGATGAGCAGGCTTGAACCCAGGACCTGAGATCACAGTAGAGTTGTAGTACTTGAGACCAGTCTTAGTCTCAAGACCACTTTTTGAAGATTTTGACTTTGTCTCGGAATTGACCGCATTTTTACTCGGTCTTGTTTTGGTCTCAGACATAGAAACTTGGGATTTTATTTCAAGACTGGATCTGACCACAACTGCAGGGATTTCACTAAATTGTCTGTGCATTGTTTGATTTATTTGTTAACATCATAACCGTGATTGGATGTAAAATGTCCTGCTTCAAATGTAACCAATAACGTGACTTATTGCTAATTTTGTTACTGTTAAAGACTGTCCCCCTTCCCTGGCCCCCTTCATACACACTGGTCTGGTCTTAGTCTTGACTTGATCTCAACCCCTCAAGTCTTGGTTATGAGTGGTTTAGGTTGTCTTGACTACAACACTAGGCAACAGGGCTAACCACTGCACCACCATGCCATCCTATTATTATTATTATCATCATCATCATCATCCATCCATTATCTGTAGCCGCTTATCCTGTTCTACAGAGTCGCAGGCAAGCTGGAGCCTATCCCAGCTGACTATGGGCGAGAGGCGTGGTACACCCTGGACAAGTCGGCAGGTTATCACAGGGCTAACACAGAGACAAACAACCATTCACACTCACATTCACACCTACAGTCAATTTAGAGCCACCAATTAACCTAACCTGCATGTCTTTGGACTGTGGGGGAAACCGGAGCACCCGGAGGAAACCCACACAGACACGGGGAGAACACACAAACTCCACACAGAAAAGTTCTCGCTGGCTGCTGGCTTGAACCCAGGACCTTCTTGCTGTGAGGCGACAGTGCTAACCACTACACCACCGTGCTGCCCCCACTCTATTATACATCCATCCGTTATCTGTAGCCGCTTATCCTGTTCTACAGGGCCGCAGGCAAGCTGGACCCTATCCCAGCTGACTATGGGCAAGAGGCGGGGTACACCCTGGACAAGTCATCGAAGGGCTGACACAGAGACAAACAACCATTCACACCTACAGTCAATTTAGAGCCACCAGTTAACCTAACCTGCATGTCTTTGGACTGTGGAGCACCCGGAAGAAACCCACGCGGACACGGGGAGAACACACAAACTCCACACAGAAAGGCCCTCACCGGCCACTGAGCTCAAACCCAGAACCTTCTTGTTGTGAGGCGACAGTGCGAACCAGTACACCACTCTCATCTCATCTCATCTCATCTCATCTCATCTCATTATCTCTAGCCACTTTATCCTGTTCTACAGGGTTGCAGGCAAGCTGGAGTCTATCCCAGCTGACTACGGGCGAAAGGCGGGGTACACCCTGGACAAGTCGCCAGGTCATCACAGGGCTGACACATAAACACAGACAACCATTCACACTCACATTCACACCTACGGTCAATTTAGAGTCACCAGTTAACCTAACCTGCATGTCTTTGGACTGTGGAGCACCCGGAAGAAACCCACGCGGACACGGGGAGAACATGCAAACTCCGCACAGAAAGGCCCTCGCCGGCCACTGAGCTCGAACCCAGAACCTTCTTGTTGTGAGGTGACAGTGCGAACCAGTACACCACTCTCATCTCATCTCATCTCATCTCATCTCATTATCTCTAGCCGCTTTATCCTGTTCTACAGGGTCGCAAGCAAGCTGGAGCCTATCCCAGCTGACTATAGGCGAAAGGCAGGGTACACCCTGGACAAGTCACCAGGTCATCACAGGGCTGACACATAGACACAGATACTGTAACCATTCACACTCACATTCACACCTACGCTCAATTTAGAGCCACCAGTTAACCTAACCTGCATGTCTTTAGACTGTGGAGCACCCGGAAGAAACCCACGCGGACATGGGGAGAACATGCAAACTCCACACAGAAAGGCCCTTGCCGGCCACTGAGCTCAAACCCAGAACCTTATTGTTGTGAGGCGACAGTGCTAACCAGTACACCACTCTCATCTCATCTCATTATCTCTAGCCGCTTTATCCTGTTCTACAGGGTCGCAGGTAAGCTGGAGCCTATCCCAGCTGACTACGGGCAAAAGGTGGGGTACACCCTGGACAAGTCGCCAGGTCATCACAGGGCTGACACATAGACACAGACAACCATTCACACTCACATTCACACCTACGGTCAATTTAGAGTCACCAGTTAACCTAACCTGCATGTCTTTGGACTGTGGGGGAAACCGGAGCACCCGGAGGAAACCCACGCGGACACGGGGAGAACATGCAAACTCCGCACAGAAAGGCCCTCGCCGGCCACGGGGCTCAAACCCAGAACCTTCTTGTTGTGAGGCGACAGTGCGAACCAGTACACCACTCTCATCTCATCTCATCTCATCTCATCTCATCTCATCTCATCATCTCTAGCCACTTTATCCTGTTCTACAGGGTTGCAGGCAAGCTGGAGTCTATCCCAGCTGACTACGGGCGAAAGGCGGGGTACACCCTGGACAAGTCGCCAGGTCATCACAGGGCTGACACATAAACACAGACAACCATTCACACTCACATTCACACCTACGGTCAATTTAGAGTCACCAGTTAACCTAACCTGCATGTCTTTGGACTGTGGAGCACCCGGAAGAAACCCACGCGGACACGGGGAGAACATGCAAACTCCGCACAGAAAGGCCCTCGCCGGCCACTGAGCTCGAACCCAGAACCTTCTTGTTGTGAGGTGACAGTGCGAACCAGTACACCACTCTCATCTCATCTCATCTCATCTCATCTCATTATCTCTAGCCGCTTTATCCTGTTCTACAGGGTCGCAAGCAAGCTGGAGCCTATCCCAGCTGACTATAGGCGAAAGGCAGGGTACACCCTGGACAAGTCACCAGGTCATCACAGGGCTGACACATAGACACAGATACTGTAACCATTCACACTCACATTCACACCTACGCTCAATTTAGAGCCACCAGTTAACCTAACCTGCATGTCTTTAGACTGTGGAGCACCCGGAAGAAACCCACGCGGACATGGGGAGAACATGCAAACTCCACACAGAAAGGCCCTTGCCGGCCACTGAGCTCAAACCCAGAACCTTATTGTTGTGAGGCGACAGTGCTAACCAGTACACCACTCTCATCTCATCTCATTATCTCTAGCCGCTTTATCCTGTTCTACAGGGTCGCAGGTAAGCTGGAGCCTATCCCAGCTGACTACGGGCAAAAGGTGGGGTACACCCTGGACAAGTCGCCAGGTCATCACAGGGCTGACACATAGACACAGACAACCATTCACACTCACATTCACACCTACGGTCAATTTAGAGTCACCAGTTAACCTAACCTGCATGTCTTTGGACTGTGGGGGAAACCGGAGCACCCGGAGGAAACCCACGCGGACACGGGGAGAACATGCAAACTCCGCACAGAAAGGCCCTCGCCGGCCACGGGGCTCGAACCCGGACCTTCTTGTTGTGAGGCGACAGTGCTAACCAGTACACCACTCTATTATTATTAGTAGTAGTAGTGGCGGCACGGTGGTGTAGTGGTTAGTGCTGTCGCCTCACAGCAAGAAGGTCCGGGTTCGAGCCCCGTGGCCGGCGAGGGCCTTTCTGTGCGGAGTTTGCATGTTCTCCCCGTGTCCGCGTGGGTTTCCTCCGGGTGCTCCGGTTTCCCCCACAGTCCAAAGACATGCAGGTTAGGTTAACTGGTGACTCTAAATTGACCGTAGGTGTGAGTGTGAATGGTTGTCTGTGTCTATGTGTCAGCCCTGTGATGACCTGGCGACTTGTCCAGGGTGTACCCCGCCTTTCACCCGTAGTCAGCTGGGATAGGCTCCAGCTCGCCTGCGACCCTGTAGTGCCAGCATTTACTTGAATAATCGAGAACTGATTGCATGTTGCTCGTGTTCTTTCCTGTGTATTTAGTGGGTGTACTTGAGCAAGAGTTACTGTGTATTTTGCAGGTGTGGTCTTATAGCTATTGGGACATAACTACATGACGGCATGGCCACACAGAATAGTGCAATGCAAATTTACATATGCGCATTTCTCTCTACTCGCTTGTGTTAGGGAGAAAACCGAAAAAGCAGAGAGCCATAAAGCGGGTCCCCTGAGCTGAGCTGAGCTTTTCATGATTGTGTGAACTCTGTGGTCGTGTGGAGCATATGGTCTCAGAGGCATCCGGGTCGCGTTTGGTGCTGGACTGGAGGGCGGGATCGGACCCGTCCAGGGTGTTAATACGACTAATTCAGAACCCAGAGTCTAATGGAGAATTAAAGTAAACGCTACTTTAAACTAGACGCAGTGATTTTCAACGCTGACTGAGATCCTGAATCAGCAGAGGCGCCTGGGGAACTACAGAGAGAGGTGCGTTAGAACTCATTACCTCCTGCTGCTGCTGCTTATCCCACCTGCCACACACAGTACACTAGCTACAACTAGGAGTAGACTAGTTTTAGTGAGCACGCATGAATATGCGCGCACATGGTGAGGTTTCTTGTGGTGTGCACAAGATGTAGCTGCCATCAGGAGTTACAGTAGGATTGGATAGGATAATATCCAGTTCCTGACGACCTGGACAACTTCCAAGAGTGTGAATCGGTTCTTCAACTAGATTTCGTAGGTAGAGTAAAACAGCTTTCTTAAAGAAAATGAAAGTTGTTTACTTAAGTTTGTCTCAGCAACTCGTTTGGCAGTTATACTGCGCATGCGCGCTGATATTTGGCAAGTTCCCCTTCAGCAGTAGCTCCCTATCTGAGCCTCAGGTAATGGTTTACCTAACTGTAGATCTCTTTCATCTGCAGGGAAGTACTTCTTCCCCTTACACTGTTCATTTCCCCATTTAATAGTGTGAATAAAGGTATTGTTTGTTTTTTTGTAGTGGTGCTCAAATCACCTTTTTTGTGCATTAGCTGGGACACCCTAATTACAGTGGATTTGCATAAAGAAATATACCACTTTTTAAAATTTATTGTAAAATATCTGGATGGCACAGTGGTTAGCGCTGTCGCCTCACAGCAAGAAGGTCCTGGGTTCGAGCCCAGCGGCTGGCGGGGGCCTTTCTGTGTGGAGTTTGCATGTTCTCCCCGTGTCTGGGTGCTCTGGTTTCCCCCACTGCAGGTTAGGCTAATTGGTGGCTCTAAATTGACTGTAGGTGTGAATGGTTGTTTGTCTCTGTGTCAGCCCTGCGATAACCTGGTGACTTGTCCAGAGTGTACCCTGCCTCTCGGCCATAGTCAGCTAGGATAGGCTCCAGCTTGCCTGTGACCCTGTAGAATAGGATAAGCGGCTACAGATAGTGGATGGATGTAAAGTATCTAAAGCGATGATGATGATTTTAATTGATGCCTTGGTAAAATATAGATACTTTGTGTGGTGGCCACGGTGGTGCACTGTCGCCTCACAGCAAGAAGGTTCTGGGTTCAAGCCTAGTGGCCGATGGAGGCCTTTCTGTGCAGAGTTTGTATGTTCTCCCTGTGTCTGCGTGATTTTTCTCCTTGTGCTCCGGTTTCTCCTACAGTCCAAAGACATGCGGTTAGGTTAACTGGCTACTTTAAATTATCCATAGGTGTGTTGAGAGGAGAAAACCTCTATAATAATTCAGTAGAAGGCACCAGGAAACCACTACTGTAATGTTCCCTAGACATTTTGATGGCTGAAGCCATCAGAGCAGCCACGTCACTATAGTGATATGCCAAAATTCATGGATGAAGTGGAATATAGTGGTGCTAGAATCACCTTTTTATATAGTGGAATATAGATGGGACACCCTAATTACAGTGGATTTGCATCGTACACATAAAGACATATACCACTTTTTAAAATCTATTGTAAAGTATCTAAAGTGATGATGATGGTTTTAATTGATGCCCTGGTAAAATATAGATACAGTATACTGTATGTGTTGTGGCCACGGTGGTGCAGTGGTTAGCACTGATGCCTCATAGCAAGCAGGTTCTGGGTTCAAACTTGCTGGTCAACTGGGGTCTTTCTATGTAAAGTTTGCATGTTCTCCTCGTGCTTGTGTGGGTTTCCTCTGGGTGCTCTGGTTTTCTCCCACAGTCCAAAGACATGGGAGAAATAGACCTGTCCATGGTGTACCCTGCCGCTCATTCATAGTCAACTGGGATTGGCTCTAGTTTACCTGTGACACTCAATGTATAAGCAGTAAAGAAAATAAATAAACAAATTAATGAATGATTATGTGGCGGCCTGGGAAAACCCTTCATATCATAAATTTTTTTTGGTATATATTTCACTCACAAGTAAAATCTGGTTATCTTGCAAAAGGGAGAAAATGTTACTTAAATATATAATTTCAACACTGTTTAAACATGCCCATCTACATTTATAACATAATGTATGAATTAAAAGATAACATTACTGCTAAATTTGAAAGAATAATGTTTACAATAGGAATTACTGATTATCACTTTATCAACATCACACACTTCAGTTTCTGTCTCAGTGCCCGAGGTAAAAGCCACTTCTGGCATTTAAACCTTTTTTTTCACTCAACTAATCCTGCTAACATTGGTGAGGAAATGGTCACTGATTAATTCAGTCGGTTCTATTGTGTTGAATAAATTTATGATTTTTTTTTTAAATTAGGTAATTTAAGCATTTATAAACTTTGCTGTCATCTCTAGAGAGTAAGTATTGTTTTCTCTTTTGATTATGTGATGGTTCAGGATCATCATGGACACTTTGACAGCTGGTATCCGATCACAACCTAAATTTATTAGGCTTATGTCCATTTCAGTCTGGCATGTAGCTATTCAAAAACTTGACCAAATTGTGAGAAAAGCACATCTAACTAGCAAATTTTTGCCTTTTTTAGGCAGAGTTTTTGCATTTACCACAGTATTTGTTAAACTGGCTCTTTACCTGACATGATCTTTGCAGGCAGACTCCAAGATAAAGTTATAAATTAGTCTAAAAAAAGTTTCCAAGTTATTTCTTAAATATACTTTTCAGATTTACATAAATACAGTGGCTGCACTCTTTCACTTCATCTCTCTGACTCGCATATGATGTCCTTATATATGCGCAAACTTTCTCAGAAATTTAACTATAAAGATGTGCAGTATGTTTATTTACATGGTTGCATGTGGATTATATGAAACACACTGACACAGAAAAATTCTCACAGTAAATTAACCAATATCCAACACCTCTGATATCCTGCATTCTCTGCAGGACAACATTCAGATTTGATGTTTGTTCTCTCATGATTACATTATTTTTAAGTGCAACCCCGATTCCAAAAAAGTTGGGACAAAGTACAAATTGTAAATAAAAACGGAATGCAATAATTTACAAATCTTAAAAACTGATATTGTATTCACAATAGAACATAGGCAACATATCAAATGTCAAAAGTGAGACATTTTGAAATTTTATGCCAAATATTGGCTCATTTGAAATTTCATGACAGCAACACATCTCAAAAAAGTTGGGACAGAGGCAATAAGAGGCTGGAAAAGTTAAAGGTACAAAAAAGAAACAGCTGGAGGACCAAATTGCAGCTCATTAGGTCAATTGGCAATAGGTCATTAACATGACTGGGTATAAAAAGAGCATCTTGGAGTAGTAGCGGCTCTCAGAAGTAAAGCTGGGAAGAGGATCACCAATCCCCCTAATTCTGCGCCGACAAATAGTGGAGCAATATCAGAAAGGAGTTCAACAGTGTAAAATTGCAAAGAGTTTGAACATATCATCATCTACAGTGCATAATATCATCAAAAGATTCAGAGAATCTGGAAGAATCTCTGTGCGTAAGGGTCAAGGCCGGAAAAGCATACTTGGTGCCCGTGATCTTTGGGCCCTTAGACGGCACTGCATCACATACAGGCATGCTTCTGTATTGGAAATCACAAAATGGGCTCAGGAATATTTCCAGAGAACATTATCTGTGAACACAATTCACCGTGCCATCTGCCGTTGCCAGCTAAAACTCTATAGTTCAAAGAAGAAGCCGTATCTAAACATGATCCAGAAGCGCAGACGTCTTCTCTGGGCCAAGGCTCATTTAAAATGGACTGTGGCAAAGTGGAAAACTGTTCTGTGGTCAGACGAATCAAAATTTGAAGTTCTTTATGGAAATCAGGGACGCCGTGTCATTCGGACTAAAGAGGAGAAGGACGACCCGAGTTGTTATCAGTGCTCAGTTCAGAAGCCTGCATCTCTGATGGTTTGGGGTTGCATTAGTGCATGTGGCATGGGCAGCTTACACATCTGGAAAGACACCATCAATGCTGAAAGGTATATCCAGGTTCTAGAGCAACATATGCTCCCATCCAGACGACGTCTCTTTCAGGGAAGACCTTGCATTTTTCAACATGACAATGCCAACCACATACTGCATCAATTATAGCATCATGGCTGTGTAGAAGAAGGGTCCGGGTACTGAACTGGCCAGCCTGCAGTCCAGATCTTTCACCCATAGAAAACATTTGGCGCATCATAAAACGGAAGAGACGACAAAAAAGACCTAAGACAGTTGAGCAACTAGAATCCTGCATTAGACAAGAATGGGTTAACATTCCTATCCCTAAACTTGAACAACTTGTCTCCTCAGTCCCCAGACGTTTACAGACTGTTGTAAAGAGAAAAGGGGATGTCTCACAGTGGTAAACATGGCCTTGTCCCAACTTTTTTGAGATGTGTTGTTGTCATGAAATTTAAAATCACCTAATTTTTCTCTTTAAATGATACATTTTCTCAGTTTAAACATTTGATATGTCATCTATGTTCTATTCTGAATAAAATGTGGAATTTTGAAACTTCCACATCATTGCATTCCGTTTTTATTTACAATTTGTACTTTGTCCCAACTTTTTTGGAATCGGGGTTGTAATATTTTACTGGTATTCATGCAGCTTTTCAGAGGTATTTATGCAGAGGTAAAGAGTTCCACAAAAGTCCATTTTGAAGTTATAGTAAACAAAATTTCTTGATGTGTCCCATATTCAGTATAAACTGTACTAATTTATAGATTTACATGAATACAGCCCTTTAGGTTACCAAGTTCTTACAATATCCTTGATTCTAATTGAGCCTATGGGATGGGGATTGAAGAATTATGCTATGTTGACTGATTGGCGATGATGGTGTTGATGTTTCTGATGCAGTGTTTGCTGTGAAGTGAGGCTGTTATGGAGGAGGAAACTCTCTTGGATTTGGGCCATCTGACTGAAGCGGAACAAACCGCCATTTTAAATGTGTTGCTGAAGGATAATGAATTACACAGCTCAGATGAGAGCCGGATCAGGTGTGTTTGTGGTTTAAAATGTTAGTATTATTATACAACCTCAAATAAGAAAAATTTGGGACAGGATGGAAAATGCAAATACAACAAAGAAAGCAATGATTTCTAAATTTACTTTGACTTGTATTTCATTGCAGACAGTATGAACCCAATATATTTCATGTTTTCTCTGGTCACGTTCAGTTCCTTTGTTAATATACATCCATTCCTGTGTTTCAGGCCTGCAGCAAATTTCAAAAAAGTTGGGACGGGGGCAATTTAGGGCTAGTAATGAGGTAAAACAATTAAATAATGATGTGATTTGAAACAGGTGATGTCAACAGGTGATTGTAATCATGATTTGGTACAAAATCAGTATCCAGGAAAGGCCGAGTCTTTGAGGAGCAAAGCTGGGCAGAGGATCTCCAGTTTGTCAATAAATGTGTGAGAAAAATTATTGAAATGTTTAAAAACAATGTTATTCAAAAAAAGGAAGGGATTTTGATATTTCAGCCTCTATGGTGCATAATATGCATAACTATATATTAAAGGACCATTCAGACTGTCACCAACAAGAACTGTAAAAGCCAGGGTCTGTTATGATATGGGGTTGCGTCAGTGCCCTTGGCAAAGGTAACTTGCACTTCTGTAATGAGTGTTAATGCAGAAAAGTACGGTACATTGAGATTTTGGAGCAGCACATGCTGTAGATATTTCAACAAGACAATGTAAACTACATTCTAAGCACATTACAAAGGCATAGCTGTGGAAGAAGAGGGTGCCTGTCCCCTCTGTCCCCAATAGAGAATGTATGGCAAATTTTAAAAGAAAAAAATATGACATAGACAACCGTGTACTGTTGCACACCTTAAGACCTATTTGCAGGAAGAACGGAAGAAAATAACAACGCTTGAAACGCTTCATCATTTCAAGTCAGGTCAAGTTTATTTGTATAGCGCTTTTAACAATAAACATTGTCGCAGAGCAGCTTTACAGAATTTTAACGACTTAAAACACAAGCTAATTTTATCTCTAATCTATCCCCAATCATTTACTGTCTAAACATCTTTTAAGTTTTGTGAAAAGGAATGGCAACATTATAAAGCAGTAAATACTTTACCGTCCCAACTATTTTGAAATGTTTTACAAGAATCAAAATTGAAATGTGTTTATTTAGAAAAAAATAAAATTAGTGAGGTAAAACATCAAATAATGTGCCGTTGTATTGTTTTGAGTGCAATACAGGTCAAAGATGCTTTACAAATCATTGTTTTCAGTTTTAATTTAAATTTCAACATACTGTCCCAACTTTTTCTGATTTGGGGTTGTAATATGTAAAACGAAGATTAAAGGGGATGGAATGCCCTTTAATCTTCGTTAAATCTATAATTTAATCTTATATTTAATCTTATATTGTGTGTGTGTGTGTGTGCATGTGTGTGTGTGTGTGTGTGTGTGTGTGTGTTCAGCAAACTCAAACAAGTGGAGTCAGACCCTGTGCGCCTTTACTTCCTCACAGGCGCATGGTTCAGTGAGCTACGAGCCGAGCGCTATCAGAATCGAGGGACTGATTTTGTCCAAACCTCAATACGCCGCAAAAAGAGGGACAAAGGTCATTTGATCACTCACTGCCTATTTAAATCAGAGAATGTGTCAAAATATGCTCCATGCCATATTTTAGTCCTGCATATGTAAAATGTTTATACTTTTGTTCAGCTTTGCACTTTACCATTTTTGTCAATTACAATATTTTTCATTGTGTACATTTAGCTGTGATGTCAGTGTTTAAAGAACAGAAAGAACAAAATTCAACCGAAAGGCAGGAAGAAACCACAAAAGTGAATGCTGCAGACCTGGAAGATGGAGAAATAATAGAAAAAGAAACAAAAATAAAGGAGGAGGAAAAAGAAAGGTTATTTAAAGCTTAGTTCAATCCCAAATTCACATGAATTAATGTCATCGACCTGAGCTAACTTAAATAAATCTTCCGTAGTCCCAGTGTCAGTGTGGCCCCTGAACCACGACCAAGGACCAAACTAAGCGCAAAGGTTAGTTTTGCAAGTGGTGTGTGTGAACACTCTCTAACTTTTAAAAATGGGGTTGGTTTATATATACACAGTAGGCTACTAGTCAAAAGTTTGGACATGTTTACTCATAAGTAAGTGTGTTCAAAGTTTTGACTGGTACTTTATGTATTTCAATACACTGATCAGCCATAGCATTAAAACCACCTGCCTGATACTATGTAAGCCCCATTTGTGCTGCCAAAACAGCTTTGACCTGACAAGGCATGGACTCCGCAAGACCTGTGGAGGTTTGCTGTGGTATATGGCACCAAGACATTATGAGGCGGGACCTCCATGATTCAGACATGCTTGTCCAGAACATCCCATAGATGGTCAATTAGACTGAGCTCTGGGAATTTGGAGGCCAAATAAACACCTAGAACTCTTTGTAATGTTCCTCAAACCATATCTGAGCAACTTTTGCAATGTGGCAAGGAACATTATCTTGCTGAAAGAGTCCACTGCCATTAGGGAAGGGGTGTACTTGGTCTGCAACAATATTTTGGTACAGTACATGTCAAAGGAACACCCACATTAATGCCAGGACCCAAGGTTTCCCAGCAAAACATTGCCCAGAGCATCATACTTTCTCTGTCGGCTTGCCAGCTTCCCATAGTGCACCCATCTCTTCCCCAGGAAAGCAATACACATGCACCTAGCCATCCACATGATGTGACAGAAAACGTGATTCCTCAGACCAGGCCTCCTCCTTCCATTATTCCATGGTCCAGTTCTGACGCTCACGTGCCCATTGTAGATGCTTTTGGCGGTGGACAAGGGTCAGCATGAGCACGCTGACCAGACCATGACGATGTAGCCCCATACTCAGAAAGCTGCAATACACTGTATTTTGGCATCTTTCTATCATTAACACTTTCTGCAATTTGTGCTACTGTACAGTAGCTCTTCTATGAGATTAGACCAGATGGGCTAGTCTTAGCACCCCATGCCCATCAGTGAGAATTGGCACCGATGATCCTGTCGGCAGTTCAATGGTTATCCTTCCTTGGACCATTTTTGGTAGGTACTAGCCACTGTATACTGGGAACACCCCACAAAACCTGCCATTTTGGAGATACTCTGACCCAGTCATTTAGAAAAATCACAATTTGGCCCTTGTCAGAGAGTTGCTCAGATCCTTATACTTGCTCATTTTTCCTGCCTCCAACACATCAACTTTCAGAACTACGTAAGTGTTCTCTTGCTGCCTAATATATCCCACCCCTTGACAGATGCAATTGTAATGAGATAAGTAAGGGATAATGCACAGCGAGCTGGTTATTATTGTAAAATAAACCCAGACAGAGTGATGCAGGACTCTGATGTGAAGCAAAGTAATACTGTTCTTTACTTCAAGATTAGGGTTTTAATCGTGTGGCTAATCAGTGTATTTGTATTATATTTACATCTGATACTAACAGCTGACTAATATCAGCTAAAAGCCAAATATGTAAGGGATAATGTAGAGCGAGCCAGTCATTATTGCGAAATAAACCCTGGGAAAGTGATGCAGAACCCTGATACAAAGCACAGGGGTCTTGAATCACCTTGAAAGGGTTTATTTTATGATGACCGGCTTGCTGTACATTATCCTGCTTATTACATGGCTACTTACTAAATAAATCAACCATCTGACACAAAATATTGATTTAAACATTATTTCGCTTCTCCTAATTACCGGTATGTGGTCCATAGCAATGGTCTGTTCTACAGAAATAACAGACTGTAAAATGCCATGAGTTACCAGTCAGAATCGAGTATGCAACTTGGTCATGTAATAAAGTATTATTAGTATATGGCCAAAAGTATGTGGACACCTGACCATCATACCTGTATGTTCCACAAAGTTGGAAGCACACAATTGTCTCTGTGTGTTGCCGCTTTTACAGTTTTCCTTTACTGAGGCCAAACTAAGAGGCCAAAACCTGTTTAATCATGACCATGCCCCTGTGGACAAAGTGAGGTCCATGAAGACGTCCTTTGCCAAGGTTGTTGTGGAGGAACTTGAGTGGCCGAGGCCCTGACCTCAACCCAATTAACACCTTTGGTGTGAATTGGAACACCAACTATGCACCAGGCTTATCACTTGACATTAGTGCCCGACTTCACTAATACCCTAGTTGCTCTGTGTTAATGCCCGTGATTTTGGAATGGGTACACATGGGTGTGTGGGCCAGGTATCCACATATTTTTGGCCATATAATGTATCTTAGAGCCTAATTTAGACTCCCAATAGAATCTGAGATTGTACAGTGAGTGTCTTTTTTATGCATTTAAGTATTTGATGGAATACTTGTGGGGGTTTTTTATGAAAGAATAAGCCATCCCTAAAAAAAAATTACAATAAACACAAAATTTGTATACAACTGACATTTTGCTATTGTTCTCTCAAAATGAATACCGAAAAGAGAGAAGATGTTTCAGAAGTTGAGTCAAGGGAGATTACTGAAGGTAAGTTCTATTCAAACCAAATGACCGAAGAGAAAATAGTAGACTTGTCTGTGTCCTTTATCTGTCTCCGTTTTCGGTCCACCCTATTGTTTCAGGAAGTGTTGCAGATTCAGAGGCTTTAGAGGACAGATCACTGCAGGACACAACCTCGTCACTACAGGTACATACATAACATGTATTTATAAATATGTCTATTTGGATTTATTATGCAGTAATATGTAATGTACAGTATATTCATATAGTGAGCACTACAATTAAACAGTTTGTTTTAGTGCTGTGTTTGGTCTGTTTATGTGTAGGCTGATTCTGATGGTGATATTGATTCTGGCAGCACTGAACTGGACTACACTAGATTTGGCTCAATTAACAACTTTCACTCTAATCATACGGTATGAAGGAAACACTCCTGCACACAGCTATACATTGTGTTGCAAAGATATATCCATTTATATCAATTTCACACTTCTCAGTGCTTTAGCTGACACATCTTCACCTCTCCAATCCGATATCCTTCAGCCAGTGTTTCTGAAATCATCTTCAATCTATTTCAGCCTGCAGTGTTTTGTTAGGAGGGTTATGATATATAACCCCTTCGGACATAATGTGCACAGTTGTACACACGAAGTTCCATAGCATGAAGTTCCATAGCATTTTTCCTTGTGTCCGAAGGGGATAAGATACGTCCACAAATGAACAGACTAGGAAATTGTGCACTGAGGGGTTGTTTCTATATTCAGGAAACAAACATGTTAGACCATGAAGATCTCAGCAGTCTTTACTATGTATTTATTTACACCTTCACCTTGACTTAATCAGATGATGTTCACAGAGTACAGACAGCTGGGCACCAGCTGCCTAGTAGAGTCGGGAAAGTATAAACAACTTGCATATCAAGGCAACAATTAAAAAAAAAAAAAAAAAGTGTGTCACATATTCATGTGCATAGTTGGCCCTAGAATCATAAAACAAATGTTAAATATTTAAATGCTCTCAGAGGAATAAAGAAATGAAGAGGGTGTGCTTCATCCATCCATCCATCCATCCATCCATCCATCCATCCACTATCGATACTGTTTATCCATCAGGATCGCAGGGGAAACTGGAACCAATCCCAGCTGACTTTCAGCGAGAGGTGGGGTACACACTGGGCAGATTGCCAATCATATCACAAGGCTAACACAGAGATGAACAGCTATTCACACTCGCATTTTACACCAATGGGCAATTTAGAGTGGCCAGCTGACCTAATTCACATGTCTTTGGACTGTAGGAGGAAAACTGGAACACCTGGAGGATCCCCATGCAGGCAAACTAGGCATGCTTCCTATGAAGGCCATAATTTTTTTTTTTTATTTTGGTAATATGCAATATAAGCCTATAAACTCCCCACTTTCCCAGAGATTTCCAAAATATATAAGAAAATAGGAGCAACAAATACATAGGTAACATGGTGTTGTTACCTCACAGTTCCAGAGTTCAAGCCTGAACTTAGGTTACTGTCTGCATGGAGTTCTGCATGTTTTCGTTTTGTTCATAGAGATTTCCACTGGGTGCTCTGGTTTCCCTGCGTCATACAAAAATCAAAAAGTCCCTCTCATGCCAGAATCTGGTCTTCCCAGGCAGCCTCCTGTCCCAGTATTAACCAACTCTTTAAGGCGTATGGGTGTGGCACCGATCTCCGTTTCAATAGCCCTCAGCCTCTCGCCTACACAGCTAGGGTTACAGTGGGGGGCTAGTCCTCTCGTAACCACGAGAGTTTGACTTCCTCACTCGCATCTGTAATGCAGCGTGCCTTGCCAAACAGTAGTAAGGACTATTTTTAGCAACATCAGTTCTGGGTCATACACAGTATAAGATTGGTGTTAAACAGTACAAAAGTGTGCATCCAAAATCGTATTTGAAGAACACAGGCCAGAGTAGGTACGCACAATATTGGATGCAAACCAGAACAAAGTGATATCTAAGGCAGAAAAACCAATAAAGCAATTCAGGGTCATGCACAGAGATCAATTAGAATAGCAACAGCTCAGCACTTACTCAAAAGAATAGCAAACTAGCAAGTTCATGTGTATTTTACATAATGCACACAGGAAATGAGCATAAATACTGAGGAAGAGTTCAAAATTCAGGGCAGTAACCCCTCTGGTGGCTTGGTGGAGGACTGTCCATGATGGATGTGTCATATATACATTGTGTAATATGCAAATTTATGTCCAGTGATTGGCAATACTACTAAGTAACGTATTTAACTAAACAGATTTTTTTTTTAAATCAACTTTGTGTGTCTTAAGCAGTGTTATGGTCCTGCTCTCTATCAGTGAGTCAGTGCTAACATTAGCTGCCACTGTGAGTATGTTTTTGTCTTCCACAGATAAGTGGCAGTATGATGAGCCTATACAGTGTTGGGGATTTTGGAAGTGTTCCTGTGACTGGCCAAATCCAGTTCTCTCTGCAGTACGACTCTAGGAAAGAGGAGCTTCATGTACGAGTGGGTCGTTGTCAGGACCTGGCTCCAGCGCGTAACAACCGATCTGATCCGTAAGTGCTGGGATATTTAAACATTAATGTCGAGAGACCATCTCACAAGTATTTGTACATCCATATTCACACTTTAAACATTTTTTGCAGGTATGTGAAATTGTACCTCCTTCCAGATAACTCATCTCACAGTAAAAGGAAAACTTCAGTAAAGAGGAAAACCCTAAATCCTGTATATGATGAAACACTCAAGGTAAGAATCTATTTCAGTTATAGTTGCATTGTAAAGTAGAGCTTTAAAGTATAATGTTGTTCAGCCATATTATCATAAACCAAATAGGTCATTTTGTACAGTATAATTTCATTGTGCAATGCATTACCTAACATTAACAAGCCATAATCTTTAGCATGAGTAAATGTAAATGATATTTAAGTAACAAGTAATGATGTTACATAAATATACGTACAGCCTTGTGATGAAGGGGTTTGTGAACGTCAGTGAACGTCAAGGTTATGTCACTCAGAGCTTAAGGCTCCCAGTAAGGTGAACAGTTCTGAGGAGAGAGGTCCGACAAAAGAGTGATCCTAATAACCACCATGAAAGGCATGAAAATATGTACCCTGCTCTGGATTAGGGTTATGGAGACCCACCCCTGAAGGTGGTGGTGTCCACAGGAATGTAATGGGGAGGAACAGCCTCCTGGATATGAACCTCAGTTGTGAATTGTTATTAGACTTCAGACTGTTATTAGACGTAGACTCTGCAAGCCACGGACTGTCAATAACCAACATTTAGTTTGAATATATGGTTGCTCATCAATGTACTTGGTACCAGAGAACTTTGTGCCAAAAGTCAATGATCAATTTTGTAATTGGATCATCAGTCTTGATAATCATACTTCTCAGCTTTCCATGAAAGGTCTATGCCAGGGTTCTGGACAGGACACTCCATCTGATAGCTGATGTGAGTTCCACCCAGGAGAACAGTACAACAGTGGACCAGCTCTTTGCCTTTGCGCAGCTTTGTGAGGGGTCATAGGAGTATGCTAATCTAGTCAACATGTGTTTTGTGGATTTGGAGAAGGCCTGTGATTGGGTGCCTCAACATTTGTTGAAGGAGGTACTGCAGGAGTATGAGGTGTCTTGGTGGCAACCTGCTACAGAGATTACATGAGTTTACAGAGGTTTCCATGTTAGCTTGGGATTGTTGGAGGAATCCCCTAGATATGTGACTGGGGCTCAAGAAGTCTGGGATAGAAAATGAATCCGTTCTCTGTGTGAGTGCAGTGAGAGTTTGTATCCTTTGCATTAAGTTGAAGCCATTTAAAGTGGGTGTTGGACTCTGTCAAGTTTGTCTTGTCTCCACTCATTTGTGATTTTTATGGACAGCATATCAAAATGCGAGAGAAAAAGACCATGACTCTGGCAGAGGACTTTAAGTATCTTGGGATCGTAGACACGAGTGATGGAAAAGAGAGTGCAAGATTGACAAACTGATTGGGTCTATTCTGTGGTGGTCTGGTTGTGGGTTGTAATTAAAAGGATAAGGTCACAAGTACAGGGAGTGTAAATTTTCTGCAGGGTTGCTGGGCTTACTCTCTGTAATAGGGTGACGAGGTGGTTTATCTTACAAGCATGCCCCCAGTTGGCTCCCGGTAGAGCTGTATCAAGCAAATCCCATTGGATTGAGACCTCCAGTCAGACCAAGGACCTGCTACAGAGATTACAGCGGTTTCCATGTTAGCTTGGGATCGTTGGGGGAATCCCCTAGATATGTGACTGAGGCTCAAGAAGTCTGGGACGGAAAATGAATGAATGATGCATATATTCACAATAACCAATGCTTATTTCATGCATGGCTAAAAATAAGTCCACATAAATGATCATCAATAAAATTACATGTTTCTAAATGTTGACTTTAATTGACTGTTACTAGTCATAATGAACTTATGGAATGAACAGCTGGTTCTCTTTTGGCTTATTTGGTTAATCATTTAGTACAATATCAATTAATACAAGTATTAATTACTTTGTTTACATATGGTGTATTAAATGTTGATTTTATGTTGACAGTGATAACTTGTGTCATAGTTATTTAAATAAACAATGTTTATATTTATTCAATAAACACCATGAGGAATAAGAGTGAAACAATGATTTAAAATGTATGCAAATTAAGAATGTGCACAAAATGGTACAGCTCATCTTTAAGCCCATATTTATAAATTATGCATATTAATGATAACTACTCTAATCTTTATCCTAGTATAAAGTACGTAAATCAGACCTGCTGGCTCGCGTCCTCAGTGTTTCAGTGTGGCATATGGCACGTGTGCGGAGGAACCTGTTCTTGGGGGAGGTGGAGGTACAGCTAAGCCAGTATGATTGGAGTCAGAGTAAACTGACCTGGTACCCCCTTCAGCCCAGGGTGAGTGAAATACAACCTGCACCCAAACAAGACAAATGCAGAACCAATTAAATGTGATGTGTTCAGTAAAAAGGATTTATTTGACTGCGCTATTGCTTCATGTAACAGGTACAAATGAATCCTGAAGCTGTGCTCAGAAGGGGAACCATCATACTAACACTTAAATTCATAACACCTGGCTCTGAAGGTCATTGAACACACACACACACACACACACACACCAGTTATTCCGTGAAACTGAGTCGCACATGAGTTGATAGCTGATGAGGCGCATAGCGCTGAGTTGGCTATAAGCTATATACGATGAAATTGAGTGGAATAACTGTTTTATTCTATCCACATTCACTGGATTTTGAGAAACAGAGTATTTATTTATTTTTTTTTTGCAAATTCGATAAATAAAAACTTTATACAAAATGCCTGATAAAATCCTTTCTGCTTAGAATGTAAACAAACCGGCGAAATGACAGTAGCAATTTGTGAAACATGCTATAATAATAATTCTTGAAAAATAAAACAAGATACGGTCTTACTATCAGATACTTTCGTTTCATATTTTGTTGCCTTTTTTGTATTTTTGGGGGGTTTTGTTTTCAAGTAGAGTTTTTATTTCATCCTTGGTTGGTTCAGTAACACGGGACGCCATTTTCTTCTTCTTTGGGTTTTTTGGTGGTTTGGCGCCACCGACTGGTCTGAAGGCAATGGGGGGGGGTTATATTCTTTCATCTATTTCTGTTTCTTTTGTTTTTGTCTACTCACAGTATATGAGCTGATATCCTAGTAGTAGAGTAGCCAATCAGAGCACACATGATTGCTCATATCCAGTGATATATATATATATATATATATATATATATATATATATATATATATATATATACACACACACGTGTTTTTTACATACATGTACTGTATATGCAATATCTTTGCAAATTTGTGGATACAGGAGGAGGGTTCCCTCTCACTGGTGAGCTACATATTTGGCTGAAGGAGATTGTTGGACTCCTTCCTCCAAAACGTGGCACTCCAAGCATCTCTGTAAAAAGGTAAACCTGCACACACATTCACAAACATCTACAGAAAAATCAATAACTCTGTTGGGAAAAATATTAGTATGACATAAGAATAAATCTGTACTTGTCCTCATAGAAAGTGTGTGTGTGTGTGTGTGTGTGTGTGTGTGTGTGTTCACAGTGTGGTTTTGCCAGATGAGAGTGGTGTTAGTGGTCAGCAGACACGGGTTGTCCATGGCTCAGTCAGTCCTGTGTTCAACCATACTATGGTGTACGATGGTCTGCAATCTGTTGACCTCACACAGGCCTGTGCTGAAATTACTGTGTGGAACTCTTCAAGCTATCTTGGAGGCGTGCGTCTCAGCACAGGCTCAGGTACAGTAGGTATACAGATGCATACAAAGATAAATACAATGTGATGTATAACAATTTCCACATGTAATGGTCTTTCTGGAATTGTCCTTTGCTTTTTGTTTTATTACCTTTCGCTTCTCTCTGTTTGCATCACATTCACAGAGTCTGTACCACATTCTGCAGAATACTGTTCCATTCATCTCACAAAGAATTTCAGGGGTTTTGTTTAATTTCTGAATCACTCCAGATATTTCTCATGTTCCTTTGTTTTCACTATCTTCTTCTTTTGGCTGTTCCCATTAGATGTTGCCACCATGGATCATCATTCCCATTTTATGATCTGCATATTTGATTTGGCATAGGTTTTTACACTGGATGCCCTTTTTTGTTATGCTATTTAAAAAAAAAGTTTTTCTTTTTGCTATACTGTGCTAATGTTTTCCACCTCAGACAGTGTATTCATCAGGATGTCATAATTTCCCATAGTAATATATTAGTGTCTGTTTGTACATGATCCCCTTTGATCATTTCTCAGGGTTTGGAGGACTGATCCCAGTTGACTAACATACCAATCTTCCTGGGGATTTTAATCTTCCTTGGATTTGGCCTGCATTCACAATTATTGTTGAATTCCCATGCCAAAGTGCCTGTGTAAAAGGGACTAAATGCATACAAAATTTATACCATTTAAATTCTGAAAGAATTTCCTTAACATAGGATGTTAGAATGCTGGATGTTTGGGCTAGACATGGCTAAAAACAAATAGGTACATATGCAGATATTATAAGATGATGCACAGCAGCAGCTCGCAACTCAAAATGATCCTCTAGTATGTGCAACTCTTTACATTTTGCATGTATAAAATACAAAGTGTGTGTATATGTGTGTGTACGTGTGTTATTTAGGTGTAAGCTATGGTCAGATGGTTTGCTGGATGGACTCCACTGAAGAAGAAATCAGTGTGTGGAATACAGTAATCCAGAACCCCAACAGCTGGGTGGAAGTCGCTCTGCCAATCAGAACCAATCTCCAGCTGTGCTGAGAGTAACATACCGTACCTGGCCTTGTCTATCTAACAAAACAATCCAATGATTTCCTCCTTTGTTCTTTCACAGAGAATTTTTTTTTTCTTTCCCTCTATAACTGGAAGTCATGTAAATTATATAATAGAATATGTTGGTCTGTGCGTTTTTGGTTCTTATAAGAAAGATGTATTTTGCGAATTATAAGCTTAAAAGCAATATGTAAATTATGAGGAGTTGGAGATTTGAAGACCTTGCAGAACTTTGATGCTGACCCCTCAGAAAATCACAGTGGTTGGGATTTGGCGTGATCTACTACGTTAAACCTCCTCTCATAACCTCCTAATGTCTCTGGTCCTATGGTGGCTTCATAATTTACTGGACCTTCTTTTGTGCTCAGGGATATGGTGTGAGGACAGATGATAAATCCATGTTGGCATATGAGGTGAATTTTCATGGGCTTTAAAAAAAAAAAAACACCTTGCATGCTTTACTATTTGTGGAATGTTTGAGAAAATGGCAGTAGACCTCACTGAAAATTTCACATGTTTATAGCACGTGTCTATTCAGTTATATTCTGTCACAATTTGTTACAAGCTATTTTGTTAAATGTTTTTTGTAAATAGTATTTGAAAATTGTTATATTGGGGAAATTATTTTATATATCAATACCATCTGTCCACTCTTTGTTGGGAAGGTGTCACTTCGTGTTATCAAGTTTGCCCTGTCTCAGGATTCCTGAACATACATACAGCAGTGCAGAAGATAATTAGAGCGACAAACTCTAATTATTTTCAGCAGGAGTCATGCATAGAAAAGAAGCAAGCAGCCTAGTGATACTGTTGTACAACATGGGCATAATATTGTCCTACTCCTATTGCCAACTGCACTGGCAAGTTTAGCACTTCCAGAGTGGGAGAATAAAAATAATTTGTTTAAAAGAGATATGTTCTTAAGGTTTTAAAAGACTGCATGCTTTTGTGTTTGCTAATCAAATCAACAGAAAAGTGATGTGTGTGTGTGTGTGTGTGTGTGTGTGTGTGCGCGCGCGCCATAAGATTGATCAGGTAAATCACTTTTTGAATTTTTTTGGATTATCTCTTGAATAAAAATGTTACATTCTTAGTGGCAGGGGAAAACAGGGAGACTTGGGACAGTTTGTATTCTCATAAAGTTATTTCAACCACTCAGGTTTTGGATTACATCAGAAGTTAGATATTGCCCCTTTGAGTAACCTACTTCCTTTGGAGCCACAAAGCTGGACACTGCAGTAAGGTTTGTGCAGTTAAATATTTTTGTCAACCAAAACTTGTATTTTCTACTTCGCAATCCATCTCCATTCTATGGAAGGTACGCGGGCGAATTTGGGATTTGTTAAGAATTAAAGTATGTACCTCAGCCCTGTGATGACCTGGCGACTTGTCCAGGGTGTACCCCGCCTTTCGCCCGTAGTCAGCTGGGATAGGCTCCAGATTGCCTGCGACCCTGTAGAACAGGATAAAGCAGCTACAGATGATGAGATGAGATGAGTAAAGTATGTACCCTAGAGTTACCATATATAGAATTATTTATTAAACTTAAATTCTGGGTGGAAAACATTTTAACTTTTTACCCCTTAAAGCAGTTGCTACAGCCGCCCTTGTATATGTATATACTGTTCACCCTGAGAACATACAAGAAAAAAAGTCTAAAGACAAGGTTTTAGACAAGGCATCATATGTCGTCATTATGGGATATACACGGGGTCGTCATATGTCGTCATTAAGGGGTAAAGAGTTAAGGATTTTTTTTCCAAAACGGCCAGGCCTGAGTTTCCCAAAAGCATCGCAGCACAAAGGTCATTGTTAAATGGAGAGCGAGCAACACAATGAATGCTCTCTCTACTAGTTAAGACGCTTTTAGTGTTAAAGTGCATATTCTGGACCAATTTTGGGGTTTTTTTATATGAAAGTATGTCCCTTTACACACTCATCCAGAAGGGTAATTTTGCACAAGGCCATCTGTCTACAGCAGAAAAAAATAAAATAACAAAACGCGTCTGGAAAAATCCCAAGGGAGTCTGGAGCCAGATTCATGACGTCACCTGCGGAAGCGTGAGCAGGCTGCGCGAGCTTTGCACGGTTTCAGTGCACAGCCTGTGTAGACCAAGCGCTCCCATTTCTCTCTCATTGTCCGGTCTTTTGGGAAACGATGAGCACTAATCCCATCAAGATTGGTGTTGCTACACCCTCCTACGATACATCTGTTAACCATTTTAATAATTACGTGATAACGTTGAAGAAATTTGCAGAAAACCACCAGGTCGTTTTCTCATAAACAAACCAGCGCTGACGTAGGATTCAGAGGGAGGCGTCCCGCACGTGACGTCATGAAAATCAGTGTTTGTCGGGAAATCCAAATGCCAAGTTTTTTCAGAGGCGGACCAATTCGCCTCAAATGGCTTGATTTCAACTGAATTTTTCTGGTATTGCGCAAGGTAAAAAAAACTGCACAAAATACAAGATGTGACAGATATTTGACCAAAGTTTAATATAAAATAGGAGAATTACATTGATCTTGCTCCTGAATTTACCTGTGATATGCACTTTAAAAGGCTTTTGGGAAATCCACCACAGATGGGGAGAGTGGGGACAATTCATGTTACAGGTTTTTTCTTGTGGTTCACAAACATAAAATTGTTAAAAATGTGGGCATGTACTTGCATGAGGATTAAACTTATTTCATTCCTTCTTGAGAATGGAACTGAAGAAGCAGCAGCCTTTATTTGTCACATGCACAGTGAAATTCATCCTCTGCATTTAACCCACCTGAAGCAGTGAAAACACACATACCCAGAGCAGTAGGCAGCTACACTACAGTACCCGGGGAGCACTTCAGCCCAAGGCTGCCTCATGTTAACCTAACTGCATGTCTTTGAACCGTGGGGGGAAAACAAGGGCACCCGGAGGAAACCCACGCAGACACGGGGAGAGCATGCAAACTCCACACAGAAAGGCCCCCGTCGGCCACTGGGCTCGAACCCAGAACCTTCTTGCTGTGAGGTAACAGTGCGAACCACTACACCATCATGCTGCCCGGTGACAAACTGTTTTGGCGAGTCAGGTTTTGGGTAAACTGACGTTTTCCTATCACTGTACCAGCATTGTGTGTTCATACAGTTCATATGTTACAAGTTTTGATAATAAATAAAAATTAAATATGTAGGCCTAGGTACTTTATTTTTGTTCTATGTCTCCCTACTATGTCCCAAGTTTCCCAACACAATGCCCCATGTCTGCCTGCAAAAAAAAGTCAGAAGACGCAGTGGCTTAATTTTATTTACTTCAATAATACGCCGTCGAGTCTACCTAAGACGGTGTATGTTTGTCGGAAGCATTTTCCTGAGGAATGTTTCCACAACTTGGGACAGTACCGGGCAGGTTTTGCACGTCAACTGTCACTGAAGCCTGGGTCCGTACCAAGCATCCCTGCCGCATCAGCAACAAACACCGAACAAGTAAGTGTATAACTGGTCGTTTTGCCGTGTTTTAAAATTGGTGCGTTAGCCTAGCAATGGCTACATTAGCTGTGCAGCTAACCGCTTCCTGCAGTTAGCCAGGTAATCTGCGCTACAAAACTAAAGAGCATGCAGCATGCTCTGTTAAACTGAGTTTAGTCTGGAAATTGACTGTAACTTATGAGCTTATGTTTGACTATTGCTCTGCAATGCATGTCTTCTGTTGGATAAGCGCTATGTTGCTGTAGTTGCTGCTTCTATCCTCTTTGGTTATGGAGTGCGTGTTCAAGCCTAGGGTATTATACGTTCGTAAACTACCACTCCGAACACTCTCACTCTCTGTTCTCTGTGTCACGTTGAGTTTACGAAAGGAGTCCGAGGGAGAACGGGGTTTTGTCTTAGCAGCGTGGCTACAGGCGCTGATAGCAGCGAGTATGTGTGTGCGCAGCTTGGTCAATCCCCTCCCCCTCCCCCCATGGCCCGCCCCCACCCTCTACCCTTCCCCGCCTCCTGCTTCTCATTAGCAAAACGACGCACTGTGAAAAGCGCTGAAATGGGGCTTTCTCCCAGGAGGCTATATTTACGTGCCGAGGGTTCATTTCGAGAAAGGCTGTGGATATAACATCCGGAAGTCTCCACAAGCCCGTTTAAAGCATCAACAAACCACTATGCCATGGGACCTTTAAGGTAAGAGTGAGCTCAGTTTGAGCCAGGACCTAACCTACAGTTAGTTCAAACATACTTATGCACCCAACAGCCTGCATCATTTGTGCCAAATTGTGCTGTGTGCTATTGTTCGTAATGACGTGCAGTTTGCAATTTGTCAACCTTTTGAATATGTATGTGTTTTAATAGATTCACTCTTTATGTTCATTGTATGCCATTTGTAGCATTTTAATTGGCTGGTACTGAATTGTTTGCACATTTAATTTGTCAAATTAGCTTCAGGCTTAAAATAAGTGAATGTGTGACTTAACAAAAAAGCACTGCCACTAATTTTATAGCAGTTTTGCTACCATCATGTTAAAATAAACATGCTATTTGAACTGGATTGTTATTTGTTTTATTGTGGGATAAAAAGAAAATTGTGTATGAATGTGAGTGTGAATGGTTGTCTGTGTCTATGTGTCAGCCCTGTGATGACCTGGCGACTTGTCCAGGGTGTACCCCGCCTTTCGCCCGTAGTCAGCTGGGATAGGCTCCAGCTTGCCTGCGACCCTGTAGAACAGGATAAAGCGGCTACAGATAATGAGATGAAATGAGAAAAAGAAAATTGAACTCAAATTTTGAAGTTTTTACTTGGATGAAAGATTAGTGGCCTTAAAGTTGAATTCTTATCATGTAAAACTGAAAAAATTAAGTTTGTGTGAATATGAAGGCTAAGTTATCTGAGACCAAAAGTATAAGTTGGCACAACTTTCTTCAAAACTTAAAAATCTTAGTTGTCACATAAACTCAAAAATCCTGTGCAGTAAGTTGCCTTGAATTTTTAAGTTGGCGTAACTTTTTTTTTTTTTTACAGTGTTGAATCATCATCAAATCCAAACAGGTGAAGCCCCAATTCTGACATCTCATTATATTCTTCATCCAAAGGTGAAGTAACATTGCGCTCAGGTGACAATTCCATATTTCAATGCAAAATTGCTAGCTGCTAAACTTGGTCTACACAGGCTGTGCACTGAAACCGTGCAAGCTCTCGCGGCCTGCTGGCGCTTCCGCAGGTGACGTCACGAATCTGGCTCCAGACTCCCTTGGGATTTTTCCAGACGCATTTTGTTATTTTTTTTTTTTCTGCTGTAGCCAGATGGCCTTGTGCAAAATTACCCTTCTCGATGAGTGTGTATAAAAAAAATGAAATTGGTCCAGGATATGCACTTTAAAGTGACAGCTTCAGGTTTTTATGACCTGAAATTGCATTTCCAAACCAAGGCACATAAAGACTGCATCATTAAATGCAGGACCTTCAAGTCTATGGAGCAGCATTTTGGCGTAAGTCCATCTGCTCGGACTGCCCAGACTTCTGTGATGGCTGCAATAGTTATGTTCTGCCAATTTCTTGTGGAACACAACATCCCCCCCCAACTGTGGCTGACCATTTTTCGGAGCTAGCGAAAAAAAGTTTCCCGATTCAAAGACTGCACAGGAAAGCATTTCTGTGTCTCATCTCATCTCATTATCTCTAGCCGCTTTATCCTTCTACAGGGTCGCAGGCAAGCTGGAGCCTATCCCAGCTGACTACGGGCGAAAGGCGGGGTACACCCTGGACAAGTCGCCAGGTCATCACAGGGCTGACACATAGACACAGACAACCATTCACACTCACACCTACGGTCAATTTAGAGTCACCAGTTAACCTAAACTGCATGTCTTTGGACTGTGGGGGAAACCGGAGCACCCGGAGGAAACCCACGCGGACACGGGGAGAACATGCAAACTCCACACAGAAAGGCCCTCGCCAGCCCCGGGGCTCGAACCCAGGACCTTCTTGCTGTGAGGCGACAGCGCTAACCACTACACCACCGTGCCGCCCCGCATTTCTGTGTGTTTTTTTTAATTTATTTTTTAAAAGTTTTTACTGCTTGTATGTAGGAAAGCTTCCTCCATTATCATGTTAATTTAGAGAGGCAATACTGGGAGGCACCGTTTATACAATGGCAACTGTAGTTATCCAGTGATTTCGCTTCCCTAAACATTTTAATTGCTGATAGACATTTTATCCTCCTGAGAACCAACCCATAGACTTGTGTCCTCTGTAGTTGACATTTGTTTTATGTGCACACCCTCTTACTCTTTCAAGCTATTCACTTGAATCCTGGTGTCTTGTAAAGAGTGCATCCTTTTTTTTTTTTTAAATCTAAATTGTAAGTTGTTTTTTTAACCCTACCTAGTAAGGAAATCACAACAAGAGAGAAATTGAGAGACACATTCTTCTTGGTTCCCAGGAGGATATGTAGACACAGATGACCAACACTCGTTACTACCATCAGTCTTCAGTAAACTGGAAAAGTATTGAATGAAGAGTAATGGTGGTAATGACCGTTGGTAACCTGTCTCTTAAATGTGTAGTAGGGGATGGAAGCAATTTAACACCATCGACATGTTTGCCATGCTCTGATTTTCTTTTATTGACCAGGAAAATAATCTGTACTTGCCAGTTATGTACGTAGACCTAACCTTTTATTCATTTGTTGTTCACCCAGGATTTCGCATGCAAATGAATGAACACGACCATGGTCATCAAAGGAAGTTTAGCCCCTGCTTATACAAATCCTGTTGCTGAAAAAATGCGCCAGCAGCTTTTTCGCCTTATGATGGATGAGAGCAATGACAGAAACAGCACCAAGTGCTTGGTCATTCTGGCACACTGTAGCAGTCCCTGTAGGTGAGTGGAGCACAGAAGGACAGAACTGTTTTAACAAAACTCTCTTTTATTTGCACTTTTCAGCTGCAAGCACACACATCAGCTGTCTGGTTGTGGAGAGAGTCCCTCTGCTCTCACTCTCTCTCCTTAAGAAGGGCGCGGTTACTGGGAAGACACACAAACACATCAATTAACAACAGGTGTAGTGATTCTGCCACTTAACTTCCCCGACTCCGCCCTCCTGTCACAGACCGATGCTAGACCACGCCCCCGCTGCCACACACGCATTTTTGAAGATGTCTGTGTAAAAACCAGAATGCTGGATTTACCAGAACTTCCTTCTGGTAAAGCTTCAACGATATTTGAAGCTGTTGACAGCTTCATGAGGTAAGAATTTATTGTTTAAATTGTAAAATGGTGTGCCAGTTTGCTGAATCTGTATACCTGTTTAACAATCTAGACTGGAAGTGTGTAGTAATATGTATAATATTATAAATACCTCTATAACTTTTTACAATTACAAAATGAGCACTAATGCGGGCGGCACGGTGGTGTAGTGGTTAGCGCTGTCGCCTCACAGCAAGAAGGTCCGGGTTCGAGCCCCGTGGCTGGCAAGGGCCTTTCTGTGCGGAGTTTGCATGTTCTCCCCGTGTCCGCGTGGGTTTCCTCCGGGTGCTCCGGTTTCCCCCACAGTTCAAAGACATGGAGGTTAGGTTAACTGGTGACTCTAAATTGACCGTAGGTGTGAATGTGAGTGTGAATGGTTGTCTGTGTCTATGTGTCAGCCCTGTGATGACCTGGCGACTTGTCCAGGGTGTACCCTGCCTCTCGCCTGTAGTCAGCTGGGATAGGCTCCAGCTTGCCTGTGACCCTGTAGAACAGGATAAAGCAGCTAGAGATAATGAGATGAGCACTAATGCATAATGCATATTTTCAGTGAAAATGACATCCCCTGGGCCAACATGGTTGGGTTTGCAAGTGACAATTGCAACACCATGATTGGCAGGAAAGATTCTGTTTTGACCATGCTCCAAGCAAAAAGTCCCTTATGCCATTTGATGTTGTGCCATGCAGGGCAAATGATGGCAAAAAAAAAAGTACCAATAGATGTATACTGGGGAAAGGTCTTCGATGTAAAAACTGCTCTGGGTGTTGCCAGGTCTCCAGTGCTGAAACAACTTTTTACTGCTTTGCTGTGCCTCCCACATAGCAATGCAGATAGTGAGAGGGCTTTTTCACTGGTTAGGAAAAATCATATGGAGTACAGAAAAAAATCTGGCTGCAGACACATTAACTGCATATCTGCAAATTAAAATGAACTGTGATGAGGAGCTACAACTGCTACCAAGCAGTGATATTATAGCTAGTGCCAAATCTGCAACATCTTTGTACAACAAAGAACACTCCAAAAAGGAATAAGATTCAAATTCTTGTGATAAATTACTGGGAAGACTTTCAATTTAACTTCATTACTTATTAATATTTTCACTTATCCTTGTTTAGATAATATACTTGATGTGGTTCAGTCATCTTTAGTTGACTTAATATTGATTTACTATTAATACATTTTATTTGCAAAATTTACATCAATAATTCTGGTATTACTGGTACAATGTATATTAAATAATTAAGTTTATAGTTCAGTCATTCTCTTTAGTAAATAATTGTTTACTTAACTGTACATACAGTCCTTTTTAATTCAGTTGTTTTCTCTGGGATCTAAAATTTATTTTTTATTCAGTACATGCTTATTTGATCCCTTTAACTTGATGCAGTGTGATAAATATGCCTGTTACAATAGGAGTGTATAATGTGGAATAAAGCAATTGGGGCTTTGGATATTGGATTTTTTTGAGTGTATAAGGCCTCATGGGTGTATATAAGGGAAAAGTACAGATTTTGTAAGGGCATGGGTAACTAAAGGTTGACGTGTATGCTAATGCAATATGAATGTGACAAAACCTGCAAAGAATTTCACACAATCTATAAAAGCTAAAAAAAAAAAATGTCCCAAGTCTCTACCCTATGAAGGGTGGTTTTAATTTTATTTTATTAAATACACCCAAACGACTTTAGTTTGCCTTTGTGGCTTAAAAATGAAATTTAAAGCAAAAATGCATCTGAGGAGTGTTCTTAATGTAATCATTTGGACCAGAGGACAGATTTATTTTCATTTGATTTAATCCATGAACATTTTGTTTTAGAATTAGATATTTTACAGACAACCATATGATATAAAATACTAAAAGTACTTTCAGAAATACAGTTTTAAGTCGGGTATCATTATCTCTCGAGTATAATGTTTAGTTTCAGGTTTTGCTTCTCATCTTGAGTTACACAGCGTGCTTTGTATCCTGACTCTGTTCTTCTTGTCACATGTTAATCAATACTGTCTCTTTAATCTTATTGTTTAGGTTGTACTATAACTACACTACCCGTTTTTACTGCTGACTCAAGCGAAACCTATCGGCCGAATACTAAACAAATCCGGATTTGATATACAGTGCACCATGTAGGGTGTGAGTTATTATGCCGATACCCCGTATGAAGTGCACTTATAGAGGGAGTAGGGAGCGGTTTAAACGTGCTCCCAGCACGAGCGGAACTGTTTTGCTGCAGCTGACTGTGATCAGGTGAGCGCGAGTCATTTAAAGTCATGTGACTGCACAGAGCGCCGCAGCAGCGTGTTGTAGTTTAGGCTACCCGCAGCAGCGGCCAGTACAGCTGTTAATGTTGTGTTTTATTAATACATCGTTTAACCATGTGGACTTTTCTATCTGTAGCCGTGTTGGTCAGCTGTGCCTCAGGTAAGACTGCTTTTCAGAAATACACATTTGTTTTCTGTATACTCAGAAGTGTTTTTATGTATAAGAAAGGAATAAAAACACACATCGTGGCGTGCTGATTTAGTAAAATAATCACTGTCGGAATGGTATGAAGTGGAGAGTTACCACCCCGAAGTTGTTTGTTTTACATTAACAGCACAGCTTGTTGTGTTTAATGAAGCTCTTGCCAGATATGTTCACAAGTAATAAAATGCAGTTGCAAGTTGAGCCAAGAGCCCGGGTCGAGCCCTTGGGCAGGAGCCTGGGTCGAGGCACGTGACGTCATACACAAGGGGTCTATAAACGGTACACGTACCATACTACAACAGCGGGGGTATATAAAATAACTTGCAAAGCAGTAGATGAAACTGAGACTAAGGCTACATCCACACGACAACGGCAACGAGATTTAAAAAAATATATACTGCGTCCACATGGGCAACGGATCAGTAAAATATCAGGTACATATGGCAACGCAACGCTTGCTGAAAACGATGCAATACACATGCCACACCTCTAGGTGTGCTGTAAGACGGTCCCATCGGAGACACCAGAACAATAGAAGAAGTAAGGATGCATGCGCATAAACTGTTATGCGCGAGACTTCATATTAGCCACAAAGTCAGAAAAATCTGTGTGTAAAATTACATTATAATGACCAAATACAATGAAAAGTATTTTTCCAGTCTCACCTGTGAAAGGTAATCCCATGTGATCTCGTTTGGATGGCAAACCTGTTGGTACAGTTAAACGCAGCACATGAATGAGGCATCTTTATTCTCTGCTTTGCCCCATCCAATATGGCGGCGAGGATGACGTATGATTCTACGTGGAAGGAGGCGTCTTTAATGGTCCAGAATAAATTGAATGCTACACGTTGATGGATTAATTTGTTCTTCTACGCCCTTTTTGAGGACTGTATTGTAGGACTTAAACCAACATCTGAAGAGGTGAGATCACTCCTTTTTTTTTTTTTTCCCTATTTTTGCTGGCGGGATTGACTCTGCCCTAAGGGCTATTCTCTCTCTCTCACTTTGCACCATTACACAATAAATATTCACAGTGAAAATATTTTGTAAGCGCGTTTCATGAATCAAGTTATAGGATTTGTTGACAACTCGCATCGAGTTCGTTACACTTCTACCCGGCGTGAAGCACATGTGGTTGTGATGTCATTGTAAACAAATCCGTTCTACTCATCCAGACGACTTCGCAACGGCGCCGTTGCCAGATTTTTCCACTCTGGAACCCGTTCTCAAAAGATTTTCGTTTTGAGGCACCCAAAACGCCGGTGCCGTGTGGACGCCAGGCCAAAACGATAAACAATTTTATCAGATTCACCTGAATCCGTTGCCGTGTGGACAGGGCCTAAGAAAACAGCCAAGACATAATGGCGGATATGTAGTGAGGGACACTTTTAGGAACTGAAATAAAAGATCAAAAAGCCTCATTTTTGTGGTGCTAGTTCATAATGTATGCTCATTCCAACTTGCCTGGTCGGGCACGTCAGGGACATATCCCACTTGCAGGAATGCATGCTTCACTTGCCCTGGGCAATCAGGCAGTGCTTAATGTCGAGCCTCGAGTCCTTAGCCCGGAGCAAGCCTCGAGTTGTTCCCCTCACCTGCCTCTCTTCTCTCTCAAACCTAAGACAAAACATACAACTTGCTGTGATGGTGAGCGATTTCAAAGCCCTCCATCCAGAAAGGTTTTAAGGCTTTGCAGTTTTATGTCTGACTGTTAAATGCTGAAAATGGAGACCCGTTCCAAAAAAGACTAAACATCACCCACTATCAAGAATTAAACATCTTATTTTGTGTGCCGTTTCTGCCATACAGATATGTTATTGCTGTAGAAATAACTTATTAGGATGACCATAAACCTTGTAGCTGGAACTACTGTGACCCCTTTTCCACCAAATCAGTTCCAGGGCTGGTTCGGGGCCAGTGCTGGTTCACAACTTGTTCAACTTGCGAGCTAGCTGAGAACCAGTTTGCTTTTCCATAGCTCGGGGTGCTAAGGGGAGCCACGTCAGTTACGTCGCTGTATACGTCAGTTACGTCGCTGTGTTTGCATAAACCTTGGCGCGAACATCAAAGCAACAACAACACGGAGAAGAAGAAGAAGCAGCAACAATAATAATAATAATAATAATAATAATGGATGACTTCGCGTTTGTACAGCTGCTGCTTCTCGTCGCTTAAAAATGGCGACCTTTCGCAGTCTTGCTATACATAGTTTTCACTGACGTCACGGCATTCCGGGGAAAGCCCTCCAGCCGCCATCTTGTGGGTCAAACAAAACGGACCATCGCCATTACCAGCTACGTTATCTCAGACGAATTTATGAGGTTATATAGTCAGTTTTCTAAAATAAAGATCAATGTCGGCAAAATCAAGCAAACAGAAGTATATAGATACATTAGACGACATCTCACGACAATGGTATGCAGCCAAACTGGCCTTGATTGGGGGAATTGACCCCTACGAAGTGGACAAAGATGCATTTTCAAGTGACTATGCAGGGCTAGCCTGGGCCCGCCCATCCTAAGTGTGACGCAACACGGGGGGCTGTTGCGAACTTAGTCTGGCATGGCAAGCTATCTCCAGCTCTTCCAAGCTCCCGAAAAATCGGGAGCCAATCAACTTTGAGCATCTCCAACGGCCCTGGGTAGAGGCGTGTTCAAGGCTGTGACGTAGTAGAACTGCGACCGGAAGCCATAGATTGTTTACAGAATCTATGCCGGAAGCGCTTCATTCACTAGAAACATTACGAACATGGAGCAGCGGCAAGCCTTTGACACAGCGGTAGATGCTGTATTGAAAGCATTCAATGGGAAGTTCTCATTGAAAACGGAGCAAAGAGCAGCCCTGGAGGTATTTATTGAAAGGAAGGACGTTTTCGCCTTGCTCCCGACCGGCTTCGGTAAGAGTTTAATCTACCAGTTAGCTAGCCTGGGCCCGCCCATCCTAAGTGTGACGCAACACAGGGGGCTGTTGCGAAGTTTCCGTCGCGTCACATACGTCAGAGGAAAGAGTGATGTGATTGGTTTAAGCTTCGTCACAGCCTTTTCTGGCTTCGACCAGTAGCAAACTGGGGCATTTCAGGGAGGCGGGTCAACCACGCGCTTTGGGAAACGGTTGGGCTTAATATCTATGCCAGACCAATGCTCGCAGAGCTTTGAAGTTGTGTTAGCCAGACTAATGCAGGGCTGCCATCCATATTGTACCCTGATATTGTGAACTATTTCGTGAATAGTAAAAGTGCCTACACACTTGACGACCTCAAAGCATACAAGTCGCTGGAGTCATACAATTATTTTGTCTGTGGCTGGGTCCGCGAAGTCCACCATATAAAAACATGTGACAGTCGTGTCCTAATTACAGCCAAGGTATGTAAACATTGGAATTTTAGAGCTCTCAACACTGCATATAAATGTGTGTGTATAATATCGAGTTAATTTAAGACAAATTTTACATCCATTAGTGGTATTACAGTACCATGTCAGTGTACAATGTAAACGTACACTCAGCGGTTCCAGTTAGGCATTCTCCAGAGATTGTTTACATGATGTTTTGGTTTCCAAAAACAAACTTGAACACAATTGATTGTTTATTTAAACAACTTACCACTTATAAAATGATCGGAGCAGACTTTGCTGTGTTTGGAAGGCTGATAATCCTTGTGGTTGATTCTCGCAAGCCATAGATTTCGCCTTTGTATGCTGAGTTTCTTTGTTTGCTCGCCTTCGTGCTCCCGTACAGTGGGAATTCCATAAAAGCTCTGCTTGACGCCGTCATCTGACCTATTACGACAGCCATGAATACAACAGGTGTGCACCATTGCTAGCTTTAAATAGCCTGCTTGGGTTCTTTTGAAGACTTTGTACTCGCGCGTTACAATGTGTGCTCAGTGACCTGTACGGTAAGCTTGACCCACAAGATGGCCGCCACTAGGGAATCCCCAACTCTGTGATGTCATGTGCAAACTATGTATTGTCGTTGATCTTAACAACTCTGCTCCCCCCCGACGTAAGCAGTTCTTTCCTCTGGCCCAGCAAAGAGTTGGTGCTACCCTGGAACCGGTTTTTCTGGCCCCAGAGCCAGTTCTTTGTCAGTGGAAACAGAAAACCTGGTTCCAAACTAAGCACTGGCCCCGAACCAG
This sequence comes from Neoarius graeffei, assembly GCF_027579695.1. NCBI lineage: Eukaryota > Metazoa > Chordata > Actinopteri > Siluriformes > Ariidae > Neoarius > Neoarius graeffei. The sequence continues at coordinate 37,693,263 of NC_083584.1, read as the reverse complement.
CCCTGGAACGGCTTTGGTGGAAAAGGGGCATGTGAGAGCTGCTGTTATAGAAAATTATTCAACACCTTCTGATCAATCAGAATTGATAATTCAGCAGCACTGTAGTATGCTATACTATAGCATCAACACAAATACTAACATGTCTATATTATGACTGTTTGTGATGTCCATATTATGTGTTCTGAGTCACAAGGGTACACATGGCCACTTTGATGATTTCATATGCAAACTCACATTTTCCTTTATTTCTAGTGTTGCAAGCTTCACCTCTTTCAGGGAGGACAGTTCCTGATTTTGGACAAATGTACCATATAAAAGGTAATCACAAAAGATGTTTTATCCTTTTATCCTTTCAATGGCTGTTAAGTTTCGGACTCATCATATCCCTCCTTTTGAAGGTGTGATCTCATTACCCTATGCTGAAATCAAGGAACCATTTGAAGGCTGGTATGATCTACAGGGGAAGAGAAGCAGAATTGATTACTACCATGGTGAGGTTTTTTTTTTTTTCCTCATTGATGTTTTTAGGTCCTGTTATCTGTGTGCTGACCTGATGCATTAAGGGTAGTATCACGTATCTTAAGTTGTAACGCATTTTGGAAGTTCTCCTCCTATCCCTGCAGCTGCCAATAAAATATTTTTTCAGAGTAAAAAGTCTCTGGCACCCCAGACCCTTTATAAAGCTCATGATGATCGATAGGCTAATGATAGCTTGATAAGTAGCTGATGAGCTGGATCAGGTGTTGTAAGCAGGGAAAACAGCTTGAACTATGATCTGCTGATCGCTGTCCACTAGTAGTAATTTCATCTCTATATCTGATTGGGCATTTTTTATGTTCAGTATTGGGTCCAGATACGTTTGATTCAAACACTGCAGTGATGTAGATTTCCATGAGCAGGATGACTATTTATTTATTTATTTATTTATTTATTTATTAAATTTCCTAAAGCCTAAATGTCTTTCAGAAAATAAACTTTCTTATGTTTTAAGAGGCTAGACAGAAATGTTGCAGGAGTCTATTGTGTATGCTTCTTGTGACAAGTGTTGATTGCTCAAATTGTGAAACTGCAAGAAAAAAAAATGCTATAAGAAGGAAATACAAAACGGGGAAATTCCTAGCATTTGTTCAGGATTTAAACTACAGGAACTGTTGGAGGGAACTTGCCATTGTCAGAATAATATAATTTAGTACAGAGGTTTATTATGAAATATTAAAGTGAATTCCCAAGCTGCTACACCTACCACTTTATCCCTAGCCAGGTTATACTTATGTAGGCATAATTAATGTCTGTTACTAATGCTTTGTGCTAACTCTTTTTGGTAGGACAAGTCTCCACTTTTCAGCTTGGAGCAGTGGGAGATCAAGGTGTCAGCTACAAAATCACACCTGTGACAACAGAGACTGAATTTAATGCCATGAAATGCTTCCAAGTCAATGGCACTAAGGAGGATCCAGTTCTGCCTCAGGCTGCACTGCCTGACCTACAGGGCTTTCAGGTGTCAACTTGGTTTTAAGGAACTAACTATAGCCATAAGTGTCTGTAGTAATAGTTTTGCTTCCATTTTTGAATTATGCATCATGAAATGTAGTTCAGGTAACCTTCTGCTTGAATTCGATACAATTTTGTTTTGTGACTAGTTTTGTGGGTTTTATTATCTCCCCATTGACATGTCTGCCTTTGTGTCCAGTTTGAACAAATGGAATACTTTGGTGGACACTTGTGTGAGGTGTGGAAGAATGTCACTGTTGTTGGACACAAAAAGAACACTTACCGTCTGTGGGTGGCTCGACCAGAGGGTGGGGCATCACTTGCCAAACCTTACCATTATGAAATGATGGGTTTCAACACGCTTTTGGGTTCCCACTATGACAAATACCTCATCGACTACAGTGACTTCAGCCCTCGAACCAACCCTGAAGACTTTAATCTGCCCGAAGGTAAATTGCCCATTCTTATTTTCTCATATTTGAGAAAAATGTGGTTGTTTCATAATATTGAAATGTCTAATTGATATTTTCTTGTTAGGTACGAGCTGTGGTCCTTTTCCTGGTCCAGGAGTGGAGCACAGAATACTAGCCAACCCCATTCAAGACCTGATTCATACTTCTCCTGTGGGCCATGCCCATCGCTTATTTGGGCACTTTAAGGAAAAATATGAGCGAAACTATGAAGATGAGGTGGAACATGAAAAGCGAGAACACAACTTTGTACATAATGTTCGGTGAGGAAATAACGTTGTATTCCGTCATATTTCTAAGTCCTAAAGCCCTGTTTTATGCCCCTGCCACTAGATAGTTTTTGGGTTATCTGTTTTTCATAGATTCACATTAGCGTGATGCGTTCAACCACTCGTTCTTGGTTTTGTAGGATTATTTGGAATTGTCATTGTAACTTGCAGATGAAGTGGTTTTAGATTTTGGAATTGATCCAAGCAGGGTCAAATGTCTGAAAGGACAAGACTTGCTGGCTGTCGGTCTTCTTGTTAATATTTGACATTAGGCTTGTGCAACATAATGATTTGATCAACTCTACATTTTTACACAGGGCAGCATGGTCGTGCAGTGGTTAGCACTGTTGCCTCACAGCAAGAACGTTCTGGGTTCGAGCCTAGTGGCAGATAGTGGCCTTTCTGTGTGGAGTTTGTATGTTCTCCCTGTGTCTGCATGGGTTTCCTCTGGGTGTGCTGGGTTCCCCCACAGTCCAAAGACATGCAGGTTAGGCTAATTGGTGGCTCTAAATTGACCGTATTCGAGCGTACTCCAACACACAGCGCCTTTTCTTTTCCAGTGAATGGCATTTCTATACCTAAAGAGATAAAACATTAAAATTTTGACCTGTTTCCACACATGCTGTTAATTTGAGGTCAATTGAACAAGAATTGGCAAAGTTATTAGATTGTGAAATATCAAATTTTTTTGAAACACCCTGTAGTAGAAATGCTTGTTTTCCTGTCCTTCTTTTTAGACGGTCGATTCTGAACAATTAAACTGTTGCATTTATTGCAGTTTTTTTTTAAATGGTAAATTGTGACCAGGGAAAATGTGGTATCAAAAAATAAGTCGATTAGACACAAACTGTTTGATTTGCTGACAGTTGCTCTCCTTTTGCAGATATATTCACTCCAAGAACAGAGCAGGCCTATCATATTCCCTGTCAGTAAATCATCTGGCTGATCGCACAGAGGAAGAACTGGCAATGATGAGAGGTGGGAAACACAGGAAGACTCCTAACAAAGCCCAACCTTTCCCCACTGAACTCCTCTCTCTTAATCTGCCTGACTCCCTGGACTGGAGGCTGTCTGGTATGTTCTGTGCATTGGATTTGGTCAGGGTTTGACAGCCCTGATAAGTACAGGGTTTTATTACCATTTGCTTTATGTGTTAGGTGCTGTGACCCCTGTAAAAGACCAAGCTGTGTGTGGGTCCTGCTGGAGCTTTGCAGCAACAGGAGCACTTGAAGGAGCATTGTTTCTAAAGGTTAATGCATACAGTGTGTACACAGAATGTACACTTGTTTTGTGCATGTACTGTTCTTCATTTCTGAAGTTTGACCAAAGGGTCAGTTGGTAGAACTGTGGTTACACATAAAACTTGGGTATTGTCGGACAAGTGATTTATTCCCAAGTGAAATATTTCACCTTTGTTACTTTTCCTTTCAAAGTGTACTGAAGAATTTTACAAATGCTAAACACTGCATCAGATTCTTACCACTTTCTTTCTCATGACAGACAGGGGAGCGTGTGGTGTTGTCTCAGCAGATGCTAGTGGACTGTACATGGGGCTTTGGGAACAATGGCTGTGATGGAGGAGAGGAGTGGAGAGCATTTGAATGGATCATGAAACATGGTGGCATCTCCACTGCAGAGAGTTATGGTGGATACACTGGAATGGTGTGTATTAATTAATTCGAAACAAGTGGCATGTGTATCATATTCATACAATTTTTATGATGTTTCCACCATAGCTTGGATTTGTTACTTCCCCTGTTAATACTTGCAAGTTACCGGCCACTACCTAAAAAATGCCTAATCCTATTTTTCCTGTTAGGATATTCTTATATTTACTTAAAATATCAACTCCTGAATTATTGGTACCACTCATGAAAATAGATAAATTTATATAAATGGAGGATATTACATGGTTGCGTGAAGATAAGAAGTTTATCTTTGAGTGTTGAATTCACGAGTAGCAAACAAGTGATGTATTTTTTTCAATACAGATAAACTTCATATCTTTGTGCCACCATGTAATGATCTTTATATTACATGGACACATTCACAAAAAAAGCAAGGTAATGAAAAGAATTTTAATTTGGAACCGGTTCGCCATTTTGACAACTCTCATCTAGCCAGTGGGAAAACACTGGGAGTGACGTTATCGGCGTGAAATATCGGGAATTATTAGATGACTGTCATTCACCTGTACATTTGAACGAAATTTCGTTCCACTGGCTTACATCAGGATAACTGCTGCATATAACTATTGCACATCGTCTGGTAAACAATGTCAAATTTTACGATTAGATGCTTTAAAAAAAACAAACAAATAAAATATACCAACGATCCTACATATATTGCACAATTAAGGATTTATAACAGCATGTAGGATATTTTACATATTCTGGGTAGTGATGTTCTTGTCCAGGTATACAGTTAGGTCCATAAATATTTGGACAGACAATTTTTCTAATTTTGGTTCTGTACATAACCACAATGAATTTTGAACAGAACAAAACAATTCAGATGCAGCTGAAGTTCAGACTTTCAGCTTTAATTCAGTGGGTTGAACAAAATGATTGCATAAAAATGTGAGGAACTAAAGCATTTTTTTAAACACAATCCCTTCATTTCAGGGGCTCAAAAGTAATTGGACAAATTAAGTAATTGTAAATAAAATGTTCATTTCTAATACTTGGTTGAAAACCCTTTGTTGGCAATGACTGCCTGAAGTCTTGAACTCATGGACATCCAGACACTGTGTTTCCTCCTTTTTAATGCTGTGTCAGGCATTTACTGCAGCGGTTTTCAGTTGCTGTTTGTTTGTGGGCCTTTCTGTCTGAAGTTTAGTCTTTAACAAGTGAAATGCATGCTCAATTGGGTTGAGATCAGGTGACTGACTTGGCCATTCAAGAATATTCCACTTCTTTGTTTTAATAAACTCCTGGGTTGCTTTGGCTTTATGTTTTGGGTCATTGTCCCACGGGCGCAGATAGAGGGGGGGACGGGGGGGATTCGTCCCACCCAGAATTAAATTCACCTCGTTCGGTCCCCCCCCACTTATAGGGAGGAAAAAACGTCTATGCTGTCTTTCTTTGCATAAGGCAAACCTCACGGAAAAATCAAAAGACTAATTACCATTCGGTTTATTGCGGTGCACAGCAGTACATTTTTTTTTTTTTTTTTTTTTCCGCAATAGGAACATATACATAACATGTGAACATATAAATATTGCGGAGGATAACACAAAAAGTAAAAATACTTATTTCCATTGTGGTCCTCGAAATACATACATAGTTGCAACTGTGCAGACTGCACAGGTTGCGAGCTCGAGCTTGGTTGCTATGGTTACCCACAACAAATTTGACCGGCATATCGGGGACAGCGCCTCCTAGTTCAGGACCCCAACACGGCATGATGAAGGGTGCCAAAAGGCAGAAAACGATTGCATCATTTTTTCAAAAAACAACTGTAAGTAAACTGTGCCTTACTTTATCATATCACCTTGCAATTTTTTGATCGTCTGTTCAAAGTAATGTCATAGTGAAAGTAAAATCGTACGGAGTGATGCCTTTCTGGTAGCCTCCTTCTTTCGGTGGTAGCCTGAAGATACAGTGCTCAGAAGGCAGTTTTAATGTTTAATCTGGCGTTTCCTGCCATAATTTCAGCGAGCATATTGTTTCATAAGGAAACTTTGCGAAGAGTTGTTGACTGACTGCCGCTCACGCAACACACAGGCATAGTTAGAAAGTCAGGATGCACTGGTTTACACTCTACACACACACACGTAGCCCAGCCTCTCGCTATGTTTAACAGTTGGAACTTAGCGGTTTTAAAACTAGTTTTGCAATTTCTGTGCGTGATGATAATGTGTAAACTTTGGATTTCCATAGGCTATGTTAAAATGTTATCATTGTCCTGGCCTGCAGGTAGTTCCTGGTGATGGCAGTGAGGGAGGTGAAATAACATGTATACACACTACCGTTCAAAAGTTTGGGGTCACCCAGACAATTTTGTGTTTTCGATGAAAAGTCACACTTTTTTATTTACCACCATAAGTTGTAAAATGAATAGAAAATATAGTCAAGACATTTTTCTGGCTATTTTGAGCATTTAATCGACCCCACAAATGTGATGCTTCAGAAACTCAATCTGCTCAAAGGAAGGTCAGTTTTATAGCTTCTCTAAAGAGCTCAACTGTTTTCAGCTGTGCTAACATGATTGTACAAGGGTTTTCTAATCATCCATTAGCCTTCTGAGGCAATGAGCAAACACATTGTACCATTAGAACACTGGAGTGATAGTTGCTGGAAATGGGCCTCTATACACCTATGGAGATATTGCACCAAAAACCAGACATTTGCAGCTAGAATAGTCATTTACCACATTAGCAATGTATAGAGTGTATTTCTGATTAGTTTAAAGTGATCTTCATTGAAAAGAACAGTGCTTTTCTTTCAAAAATAAGGACATTTCAAAGTGCCCCCAAACTTTTGAACGGTTATATAATATATACACGCATGTATATTACACTCATCCATCGCATTCTCAAAGGATTTGAAGTTGAAGAGGTAAAGAAAATAAATTGTCATTTCTTCTTGCCCCTAAAGTTTTTAGTTTGCCCGGGATGACGCAGCCGGGGCCCCACCTTGGAGCCAGGCCCGGGGTTGGGGCTCGTATGCGAGCGCTTGGTGGCCGGGCCTTTGCCCATGGGGCCCGGCCGGGCTCAGCCCGAAGAAGTGACGTGGGCCCGACCTCCTGTGGGTTCACCACCCACAGAGGTAGCAGTAGGGGACTGGTGCAATGTGGATTGGGTGGCAGTCGAAGGCAGGGGCCTCGACGACCTGATCCCCGGACACAGTGGCTGGCTGTTGGGACATGGAATGTCACTTCGCTGGGGGGGAAAGAGCCTGAGCTTGTGCAGGAGGTTGAGAGGTACCGGCTAGAGATAGTCGGGCTCACCTCCACGCACAGCTTGGTCTCTGGAACCCAGCTCCTCGAGAGGGGCTGGACTCTCCACTTCTCTGGAGTCGCCCGTGGTGAGCGGCGGCGGGCTGGTGTGGGCTTGCTTATAGCTCCCCAGCTCAGCCGCCATGTGTCGGAGTTTACCCCAGTGAACGAGAGGGTCGCCTCTCTGCGCCTTCGGATTGGGGAGAGGGCTCTTGCTGTTGTTTGTGCCTACGGCTCAAATAGCAGTATGGAGTATCCGGCCTTCTTGGAGTCCCTGGGAGAGGTACTGAGGAGTGCTCAGACTGGGGACTCCATTGTGCTACTGGGGGACTTCAATGCTCACGTGGGCAATGACAGTGACACCTGGAGGGGCGTGGTTGGGAGGAACGGCCTCCCTGATCTGAACCCGAGTGGTGTTTTGTTATTGGACTTCTGTGCTAGTCACGGTTTGTCCATAACGAACACCATGTTCGAGCATAGGGGTGTCCATAAGTGCACGTGGCACCAGAACACCTTAGGTCGGAGGTCGATGATAGACTTTGTAGTCGTTTCATCTGATCTCCGGCCCTATGTCTTGGACACTCGGGTGACGAGAGGGGCTGAGCTGTCAACTGATCACCACCTGGTGGTGAGTTGGATCCGCTGGCGGAGGAGGAAGCTGGACAGACCTGGCAGGCCCAAACGTATGGTGAGGGTCTGCTGGGAACATCTGGCCGAGCACTCTGTTGGGGAGGTCTTTAACTCCCACCTCCGGGAGAGCTTTTCCCAGCTTCCGAGGGAGGCGGGGGACATTGAGTCTGAGTGGACCATGTTCTCTACCTCCATTGTGGATGCAGCTGTTCGGAGCTGTGGCCGCAAGGTCTCTGGTGCCTGTCGTGGCGGCAATCCCCGAACCCGGTGGTGGACACCAGAAGTAAGGGATGCCGTCAAGCTGAAGAAGGAGTCCTATCGGGCCATGTTATCCTCCAGGACTCCCGAGGCAGCTGACGGGTATCGGCAGGCCAGGCGTGCTGCAGCTCGGGCAGTTGCGGAGGCAAAAACTCGGAACTGGGAGGAGTTCGGGGAGGCCATGGAGAAGGACTATCGGTCGGCCTCGAAGAAATTCTGGCAAACCGTCCGGCGCCTCAGGAGGGGGAAGCAGTACTCTGCCAACACTGTTTACAGTGCGGGTGGGGAGCTGTTGACCTCGACTGGGGACATTGTCGGGTGGTGGAAGGAATACTTTGAGGATCTCCTCAATCCCACCGTCATGTCTTCCACTGAGGAGACTGAGGCTGATGACTCAGAGGTGGACTCGTCCATTACCCAAGCCGAAGTCACTGAGGTGGTTTGTAAGCTCCTCGGTGGCAAGGCACCGGGGGTGGATGAGATCCGCCCTGAGTATCTCAAGTCTCTGGATGTTGTGGGGCTGTCTTGGTTGACACGCCTCTGCAACATCGCGTGGCGGTCAGGGACAGTGCCTCTGGAGTGGCAGACTGGGGTGGTGGTCCCTCTTTTTAAGAAAGGGGACCGGAGAGTGTGCTCCAATTATAGGGGAATCACACTTCTCAGCCTCCCAGGGAAGGTTTACTCCAGGGTACTGGAGAGGAGAATTCGACCAATAGTCGAACCTCGGATCCAGGAGGAACAATACAGTTTTCGTCCTGGTCGCGGAACACTGGACCAGCTCTATACCCTTCATAGGGTGCTCGAGGGTTCATGGGAGTTTGCCCAACCAGTCCACATGTGCTTTGTGGATCTGGAGAAGGCATTCGACCGTGTCCCCCGTAGTATTCTGTGGGGGGTGCTTCGGGAGTATGGGGTTCGGGGCTCTTTGCTAAAGGCTGTCCTGTCCCTGTACGAACAGAGCAGGAGTCTGGTTTGCATTGCCGGCAGTAAGTCAGACCTGTTCCCTGTTCCCAGTGCATGTTGGACTCCGTCAGGGCTGCCCTTTGTCACCGGTTCTGTTCATAATTTTTATGGACAGAATTTCTAGGTGCAGCCAGGGGCCAGAAGGAATCCTGTTTGGGAACCACAGGATTTCATCTCTGCTTTTTGCGGATGATGTCCTGTTGGCTTCTTCAAACCAGGACCTTCAGCATGCACTGGGGCGGTTTGCAGTCGAGTGTGAAGCGGCTGGGATGAGAATCAGCACCTCCAAGTCCGAGGCCATGGTTCTCGACCGGAAAAGGGTGGCTTGCCCTCTCCAGGTTGGTGGAGAAGTTCTGCCTCAAGTGGAGGAGTTTAAGTATCTCGGGATCTTGTTCACGAGTGAGGGAAGGATGGAGCGTGAGATCGACAGGCGGATCGGTGCAGCCTCCACAGTGATGCGGTCGCTTTACCGGTCCGTTGTGGTGAAGAAGGAGCTGAGCCAAAAGGCGAAGCTCTCAATTTACCGGTCAATCTACGTTCCGACTCTCACCTATGGTCATGAGCTTTGGGTAATGACCGAAAGGACAAGATCGCGGATACAAGCGGCCAAAATGAGTTTCCTTCGCAGGGTGGCTGGGCGCTCCCTTAGAGATAGGGTGAGAAGCACAGTCACTCGGGAGGAGCTCGGAGTAGAGCCGCTGCTGCTCCACATCGAGAGGAATCAGCTGAGGTGGCTCGGGCATCTTTTTCGGATGCCTCCTGGACGCCTCCCTGGGGAGGTGTTCCAGGCATGTCCCCCCGGGAGGAGGCCCCGGGGAAGACCCAGGACACGCTGGAGGGACTATGTCTCTCGGCTGGCCTGGGAACGCCTCGGTGTTCTTCCCGAGGAGCTGGCTGAGGTGTCTGGGGAAAGGGAAGTTTGGGCTTCCCTGCTTAGGCTGCTGCCTCCGCGACCCGGTCCCGGATAAAGCGGAAGAAGACGAGACGAGACGAGATGTATATTACACACAAAATGGAATCATTTGCTGACAGCTCAATCCCCCCCAGTTCAAAAATCCTATCTGCGCCCCTGCATTGTCCATCTGTATTATGAAACGCTGACCAATCAGTTTGGCTGGATTTGAGCACACAGTATGTCTCTGAATACCTCAGAATTCATCCGGCTGCTTCTGTCCTGTGTCACATCAATAAACACTAGTGACCCAGTGCCACTGGCAGCCATGCATGCCCAAGCCATCACACTGCCTCCACCGTGTTTTACAGATGATGTGGTATGCTTTGGATCATGAGCTGTACCACGCCTTCACCATACCTTTTTTTTTTTCCCCCCATCATTCTGGTAGAGGTTGATTTTGGTTTTCATCTGTCCAAAGAATGTTCTTCCAGAACTGTGTTGGCTTTTTTAGATATTTTTTAGCAAAGTCCAATCTAGCCTTTTTATTCTTGAGGCTTATGAGTGTCTTGCACCGTGCAGTGAACCCTCTGTATTTACTTTCATGCAGTCTTCTCTTTATGGTAGATTTGGATATTGATACGCCTACCTCCTGGAGAGTGTTGTTCACTTGGTTGGCTGTTGTGAAGGGGTTTCTCTTCACCATGGAAATTATTCTGCGATCATCCACTACTGTTGTCTTCTGTGGGCGTCCAGGTCTTTTTGCATTGATGAGTTCACCAGTGCTTTCTTTCTTTCTCAGGATGTACCAAACTGTAGATTTTGCCACTCCTGATATTGTAGCAATTTCTCGGATGGGTTTTTTCTGTTTTCGCAGCTTAAGGATGGCTTGTTTCACCTCCATGGAGAGCTCCTTTGACTGCATGTTTTCTTCACAGCAAAATCTTCCAAATGCAAGCACCACACCTCAAATCAACTCCAGGCCTTTTATCTGCTTAATTGAGAATGACATAATGAAGGAATTTCCCACACCTGCCCATGAAATAGCCTTTGAGTTAATTGTCCAATTACTTTTGGTCCCTTTAAAAACAGGGTGGCACATGTTAAGGAGCTGAAACTCCTAAACCCTTCATCCAATTTTAATGTGGATACCCTCAAATGAAAGCTGAAAGTCTGGACTTTATGTCCATGTCCATTATATACCTATAACCTGAATATGTTTCAGTAAACAGGTAAAAAAACAAAATTTGTCAGTGTCCAAATTTATATGGACCTAACTGTATATGGTAGGGGATTATTTAGAGTTCAGGAGTCTGATGGCTTGGGGGGGGAAAAAGCTGTTCAAGAACCTGGCTGTTCTACTCTAGATACTGCGGAACCTCTTGCCAGGGTGGGATCTTTTATAATGTTCTGTTATTATACATACAGGACACTTTTTTTGATGGAATAAAAACATGTATTTTATTCCCTTCTAGCGGGTTTCATTCATTTGGTTTCATAGCCTGCAATATTGTTAACATATCACTTATCCTACGTGTAATACATCACTCTACCCAGTGGAGAATGAGCGTTGCATATGGTTTGATATTGCATGGTTGTCAAGACAATATGACCTCACACGTCGGAGCTGATGCAAATATTCAATGAGAGTTTTCTGCTGCGCTAGCACAGAAGCATTTCTTTGTTTGCTGGCAGCACCCACAGTAAACTGTCACAGTGAATTGAAAATGCCATAAGATGCATATTACACGTAATGCACGCTAGCGAGCAACTGTGACCATTTGTAAACAAATCTATAATTGTTCCATCGAATGTGTAGTAATAATAATGGCTTTTTTTCGTGGTATATCAGATATGGAATATATCTGATATACCACTCAATGCTAGCTAATATTATTTAATTATTATTATTTTTCCACGGTCTAGTTTCCATCAAATCGTGCACTCTGATTGGCTCACAAGCAGTCCGGAGTCCTACGATCCAGACCCTGGTTACAGACAAAGACCCATGTTACAACAAAAAACATGGTAGCAATTTTTATGCCTCCGCCACTGTAAGGTGCAGGAGGCATTATGTTTTCAGGTTGTCCGTGCGTCCGTCCCGAAACCTTGTGAACGCAATCTCAAAGGCTAATGAAAGGAATTTCACCAAACTTTCACCATTTGTGCATTTGGGGACAAAGATAAACTGATTAGATTGAGATCAAAAGGCCTAAGGGCAAGGTCACTGTGAGGTCAAATGTCTGTCCGAAAACCTTGTGAACACAATATCTCCAAGGCTGATGCAAGTAATTTCACCAGGTCATGATTACTGTGAGGTCAAATGTCCATCCCCAAATCATAACTTTAAGGCGTGTAGTCTACCAGGCGGAGGCATCCCCATCGACGCCGTTGGCGTCGAGTTCTATCTAGTTTGTCAACGTTTATTTTCGCATTTCTCAGTGTAATAGCATTGATTTTACAGCATGTAAAGTGCCTGGTTTTGTGTTGCCTAGATCAAGGTTTTTTTTTTTTTTTTTTTTTTTTTTGGAAAATTCCGAGCTGATGTAGCTTGTCAAACAGGTTTTTGACAAGCTTGTAGCAGGTTTGTTCTAAATATGGTTTCCCTTTTTGGGCGCTCTCATTTTTCTGTTAGAATTTGGTAAAGAAAAAAATAAATATATTATTTACCAGCTTTTAAGGTGGCGGCACGGTGGTGTAGTGGTTAGCGCTATCACCTCACAGCAAGAAGGTCCGGGTTCGAGCCCCGTGGCCGGCGAGGGCCCTTCTGTGTGGAGTTTGCATGTTCTCCCTGTGTCCGCGTGGGTTTCCTCCGGGTGCTCCGGTTTCCCCCACAGTCCAAAGACATGCAGGTTAGGTTAACTGGTGGCTCTAAATTGACCGTAGGTGTGAATGTGAGTGTGAATGGTTGTCTGTGTCAGCCCTGTGATGACCTGGCGACTTGTCCAGGGTGTACCCCGCCTTTCGCCCGTAGTCAGCTGGGATAGGCTCCAGCTTGCCTGCGACCCTGTAGAACAGGATGAAGCGGCTAGAGATAATGAGATGAGCTTTTAAGATCGGTCTGTATCATGAAGTACTGTGACCAAGGTCTCTGGGCTGAGGTCACGGTATTTCACGATACGGACCTCCCAACTGGTAAATAATGTCACGGTTGCTGTCCGGATGTAGTTCGTATGAAAAAATACAAGTGGTGTATTTCCCAGTAAAACACTTGTCTATATAATATAATGCCATATTGCCATGTTTTAAACTCCAAATTGATCTTCTGGATCATACCTGATATTGAGGTTAAGTTCCACAACGTTTGGTTTTTGAATGTCAATAACCAAGTTTATTCAGTAGCAATAGCTGTTTGAATGCATTTTATGTATGAATTTAAATTTTATGAATGTATGATTTAAATTTGTGTGAAAAAGTTTATTTTACTGTTATTTTTGCTCTTTATTTGATATACCCCTATGCTAATAATTGGTCATTCTATTTCTTAGTATCCTTTAAAAAAAAAAAGGAAACACTAAGATCTGACTACTCTTTTAACAAGAAGAATATCATGTATGATTAGCACTGACCTCTGAAATATATGTCCAAAGTTAAACAAGAACCTTGAGTCTATCGTGGGGTTTGACTATGCTACATTGCAGCAATAGCCAGCAGACTAATGTGGTAGCCCTGTCTAATCGTTTGGTTAATTTTAGGTTTTTAAACAAGTGTCCCCCCCCCCATGTCTGACATGGTACAATTTATTTATACTTGTAAGATGGGTTTATTTAAAAAATTAATCTTGTAGTACTAATATTAAAATGTATGAAAAGGACAAAACTTGCAATGCACCATTTTAAAATGGTACATGCTTACGCCTCTATTGTACTGCTGTTTTTACATTATTCTTTGTGTGACCTGACTGCCTCTTTTGGATTTGTTTTCAGAATGGCCTATGTCATTATAATGCATCCTCTCTAACTGCCCATGTGAAAAGCTACACCAATGTCACTAGTGGAGATTTGAATGCTCTGAAGGCTGCGCTGTACAAATCTGGTCCTACTGCAGTCGGCATCGATGCTGCTCACCGCTCCTTTAGCTTCTATAGTAATGGCGTATATTATGAGCCAGACTGCAGTAAGTTTATACGTTTTATACACTTTTTTTAAAAAAAAAATATGTACAGTAATGAGAATTGTAAGACAGAGACTTAATTGATTACAATCTCAGATATGTATATTAGCAAATTTTATAGCCTGCTCTTGGATGCGTGTGTGTGTGGGGGGTTCCCCCCCCCCCTTATATGCTACAGATGTGGTAGATATGTGTGGTGTTTGCCATGGCTATAAAAGTGATTTCTCTTCTCCCCCCCCCCCCCCCCCCCCCCCCCTTCCTGTGACCATAGAGAATGGCCCAGATGACTTGGACCATGCTGTGCTAGCAGTGGGTTATGGGGTATTGGATGGACAGCCTTACTGGCTGGTGAAGAACTCCTGGTCCACTTACTGGGGTAATGATGGTTATGTGCTTATGTCCATGAAGGACAACAACTGCGGCGTGGCAACTGGGGCCACATACGTTACATTGTCCTAATATACATTATTAAAGAAAAATACCCAGATATACCGTAATTGGTTACAAACTAGAGCTGATTCATGTGGAGCAACAAAACTCAGTATTTAACTCTGAAATATTTTCTCCTCTCGAAACAGCAACAAATATTGCATCGTGTCTTCTGGCCACATGGTGTCACTAATGTTAAACATTGTTTTATTAGCATACACAAGTGTATGCGTCGAAATCAAATGTTTCATGTGGTGTTTTTTTTTTTTTTTTTTTTAATGCAGCCTTATTGGTCATACACTGTGTGAGGTAGCAGTGCTAATGGGTTACTGTTGAAACTGCTGGGTACTGAATTGAACACTTTTTTTTTTTTTTTTAAGAGAAGGCTTTTAATTTAATCATTAAGCCCTACCCTGAAATAATTTCATAAAATCTTTACGCTTTGGGAAATCCTAATGTTTTGTTCTTTTTATAATTAAAGTTGTGTTTACCATAAAGTCTGGGTTTGCAATATTTTATTCCCATATACTCAACCCATTGAAGATCAAGAATAATGCTTTAATTCCTGTCACAAGACACTTGGGTGGGGGAAGCACTTCCTACGGGAGATAACTGCAAAGACTAAGAGCATTAAAATAAAGTCTGTCAGGATCAAAATAAATAGAGCTTTATAGTCAAATAACTGAATGGATAACAAGAATCCTTTTGGAAATCTAAATCTTTTGAGACCCTAGAGAGATTCCATGGGCAACATACCAGTCAACTGCACAGGGGCCGGTCTCACTTTGACATGTTTGCATATGTGCACAAAATGGTGTCCAGCTGATTCTCACCATTCATGACTGTTGGGAGAAGTGAAGCATATTTATTTACTCGCTAGATTTATTTCCTTAAAAGGACAACTATGGACAGGAAGTGAAATCTGCACCAATTTACTTGAAACCAATGATTCTCAATCCAAGGCATGATGAAAGCATACATCTGTGAATGACTTAAAACTGTGAAAATACTATACAGTACATAGGATCCCCTGGACTGACTTATACAAGAGTCATTATTACTGACCAGATGTAGAACAGGATGAAGGATCGTCTCCTTATCTGGGGAGTACGGACTAGATCTGCAGCAGAGTGCTGATTCTTCCCCTGCATCTCCTCACACTTGTCTAACTACAAGAACATCAGCATGGAAGATGTATTATACCTCTTCTTAATATCCTTGATGAAGCAGTTAAAAGTGAACATTTGGCCAAAAATGTATCCCATAAGTAAACAATCATTGGAGACATATTTAGTGTCTGAGATACAAGGAGAATGCAGCTATGGCTGACAAACCATCTTAAAATCTTAAGCAGACCTTCTTATGAGGTTTCTGGTACTGTATGCTAAACATCCATCCATTATCTGTAACCACTTATCCTGTGCAGGGTCACAGGCAAGCTGGAGCCTATCCCAGCTGACTATGGGTGAGAGGTGGGGATTGCCAGATCATTGCAGGGCTGTATGTCAAACAGTTATCTGTAAAAATGGAGAAAGGATTGCTCCATAGCTAAAACAATACTAGTCATCTTAAAACCTTTTATTTCTAAGCATGCCACACAAGCGTCAGACTGGCGTAGGTGTGATCCGGAGCGGGGATTATATGTTAAAAGTGATACAGATGATCATATGGTTACAGTTTGGTTGATGTCCTTATTTAATAAAATACTTTGTGGTAAATCCCTGATGTGGGTGGAGTACAGAAGCATGGCAGGCGGGAACTGAAGTTCTTGCAAAATATTTTTCCTTTCAGCCACACACACACTAATTGACACCAGGTGTAATGACGCTGGTGCAGATAGACTTAATTCCCAGTAACCCATACAGTTCACACAGTGTGCGTGACAAATGTAGTGCCTTGGTCTGTCAGGATTTCTTTCGGAATCCCGACCCAGGAGATAATACAGAAGAGCGCTTCCATAATACCAGTGATGGGAATAACGGCGTTAGAAATAAACGGCGTTACTAACGGCGTTACTTTTTTTTTTAGTAACGAGTAATCTAACTAATTACTTTTTACATCGTTATAACGCCGTTCCCGTTACTTACAATAAAATGCTATGCGTTACTTTATTAAAGCTGTTCTCATCTGGCACGCTGCTCATTCAGCCTTTCTTTCCTCTGCTTTAGTGTGGGGCGGGGAGACGCGAGACAACGGCATAGTCAGCCAATCAGAGTAGCTTTGGACAACATACGTAGGTAGGCTCCGCCTACTGCACTACTGCGCACACTTTCAATCAGAAGACACAGCGATGGCAAGCGGTCAGCCCAGCACTGCGCTTTCACATTGGAAATACAGACATTACTTTTCATTACTTGAAATAAAAGGCAAAAATGTCTACGTGCAATGCACATTATGTCGAGGAACAAAGCGTTTGTCCTCGTCAGTGGCCAGTAATTAGTAACAATTTTAATAACTACAAAAATATATTAAATTTGATAGATGTCTTATCTCACATTGTCCCACAAAAATATTAATATAGTGTAGATAACATTACTAACTGGTTCTGTTAAGTGTCCATTTCAGTCATTGAACACATTTAACATTCACTTTTATTATGATTACACTAATTGAAATTTTTTTTGGGGGGGGGGCACAAAATGTAACGGAATAATTACTTTCCCTGGTAATTAGTTACTTTTATGACAAAGTAACTCCGTTACTAACTCAGTTACTTTTTGGGAAAAGTAACTAGTAACTACTAATTACTTTTTGAAAGTAACGTGCCCAACACTGCATAATACTGCATGCTAAGATTCAAAGGTTTTTTTTCTTTATTGTCAATTCAGTATATATAAAAGGACATATAGGAGAATTGAAATGCCATTTCTCTCTCACCTTACTTGTAAAATCAGATTAACAATGTACAAAATAGCAGTAGTGCAAATACAGGACAATATCTGTAACGGAGGTGCGTAGAGTAGCTTATGAGGTGTATATGAGCAGTAGTGCAAATGAGCAATAGCAGCAGATACAACAGTAATGCAAATGATTGTAGTGTGATGTGCAAATGGATGAGAGAGTGTTTCTTGTGTGAATGAATGTGTTACAGACCAGGGGTGGGGGGGGGGGGGTAGGTAGTGGACAGAGTTCAGCATCCTGACAGCCTGGTGGATGAAGCTGTTCAGTAGTCTTGTGGAGCAGGCCCGGAGACTCTGGTACCTTTCCCCTGAGGGCAGGAGGCTGAAGAGGGAGTGTGAAGGGTGGGAGGTGTCACCAGCAATGCTGATGGCTCTGCGAGTGAGACAGGAGTGATGGATGTCTGTAAGGAAGGGCTGAAGGATACCAATGATCTTGCTGGCCGTGTTTACTATGCGTTGCAGAGTCTTCCGGCAGGAGGCATTGCAACCTCCGTACCATGCAGGTGCCAGTGAGGACACTCAATGGTGCCACTGTAGAAAGAGCACATGATGGGGGGTGGGACTCGTGCACTCCTCAGTTTGTGGAGGAAGTAGAGGCGAGTTTGAGCCTTCTTGGCCAGCGATGCAGTGTTGTTGGACCAGGAGAGGTCCTCAGCGATGTGCACCCCTAGGAATTTGGTGCTGCTCGCCCTCTCCATTGCAGCACCGTTGATGGTCAGAGGGGGATGCTGAGAGTGACCTCTTCTGAAGTCAACCACAATCTCTTGGTCTTCCCCACATTCAGGAAGAGATTGTTGTCTTCACTCCACTGGACCAGTTGGCTCACCTCATTCCTGTAGTTGGCTTCATTGTATTCTGATGAATACGATGATTCATCAGAATACGTAGATATTGCAGAGAGGCACCGCTTCCGGATATCACGTTGCATAGTCCACCAGAACTAAAATAAAGCGATATCCCCATGCTGACTGATCTAATG
This sequence comes from Neoarius graeffei, assembly GCF_027579695.1. Lineage (NCBI taxonomy): Eukaryota > Metazoa > Chordata > Actinopteri > Siluriformes > Ariidae > Neoarius > Neoarius graeffei. The sequence goes on along the minus strand of NC_083584.1, from coordinate 37,674,931 downwards.
GCCCTTCGAGGTCCATCCCAATTCGCTCAAATGGGGTCTCGATTAAAGGGAGGGGGTGCAAAGGCACTTTTGGAGTGGCTGCAGGATTTACTAGTTGGCATTCGCGGCATGCCGCACACCACTGACGGACATCCCCGTGAATCCCTGGCCAATAGAACTGGGCCATTATTTGGGCAAGTGTTTTATCCTGCCCTAAGTGTCCAGCCATGGGGTTAAAGTGAGCTGCGTGGAATACTAATAATACTACTGCTCTTTGGGATTAATAATTGGGTTATTTGTTCACCAATTTGAGTGTCCTGTGTCACTCGGTACAACCTATCTTTAATAAGAGTGAAATAAGGGAAGGCCGGTGTCATGCTTGGCTGAAGAGTTTGACCATCGATTACTCTCACTTGGTCAAAATCATGCTGCAGAGTTTCATCTCGCGACTGCTCTAACGGGAAATCCTCAAGGGAATCCCCAAGAGAGGGAGGAGGAGCAGGCTGCTCCTCACTCCTCGTGTTGCTCTGATGTGGTGCTGATGTAGATGGCTCTGTGACAGCTTTTCCAGTCAGCGCCACACAGGGATCTTCCCGTGACATCCTAGTGCAGGACCCACTATGTGTTAAATGTTCCATCAGCTTTTTAAACCCTGGCCAATCAGTCCCCAAAATCAATGAGTGGGTGAGACGAGGATTAACCGATGCCTTTGTTCTATGCATTTGGCCCTGGAATAGAATACGGACAGATACTAAGGGATAATTGTGAACATCCCTGTGCAGAGACACACACAACACTTTCACCACTTGTGCTCTCCTCAATGCCTCACCTTGCACCAGGCGTTGGTGAATTGAGGTCTGATTACAACCGGAATCCATCAACGCGTGATGTGTATCCCCTTGAACACTTACCGGTATGCGATAAGTTCTGGCCCGATCGGGGGCAGTCTCTGGCACATCGGGGATCCAGATCACAGCTTCCACCTGCCTCGCAGAGCCCTGACTCCGGAGATGCTCCGGCTCCCCGCCACGCCAGCATACCAGCCCAGGTTTTCCCCTCTGCATTGGTGCTATGGGCATCACTCACCTGTGGGGGGGGAGGACACAGACACGGAAGAGGGAGACGGGAGGACACCACGGGTGCGACAGGACGGCTGGGGAGGAGCTGGCCCCCGCCTCCGTGGTGGGGAAGTGGAGCAAGGACGAGAGAGAGGGAGAGAAGAGAAACGAGGAGAGGCACCTTCGCCTCATCCGCCTGCCGTAGGAACTGCCACCAGATGGTCCTCCGCTAACTCGATAGCTCATTGGAGTGATGCCGGGCGAGGACACTGGACCCATTCCGCCGGTCCTTCCGGAAGCCAAGAGATGAACTGTTTCAGTGCCACCAGGTCGATGATCCTGTCGGTGTTGCAGTCTTCCGTCCTCAGCCATTGCCGGCAGGCGTCCCGGAGTTGTTGGCTGAATGTGAACGGCTGGCGGACCTCCTCCAGTGTCAGCTTCCGGAACTGCTGGCGATGTTGTTCCAGGGAGCGGCCGACCCACTGCAAGATGGCTCTCTTGAGGTTGGTGTAGATGAGCCGGCTGTCGGCAGGGAGCTGCTGCGCCGTGAGCTGCGCCTCGCTAGTCAGGAGCAGGAGGAGGCGTGCTGCTCGAGTGGCCACCCCCACGTTTGGGCCACTTGCTCAAAGAGAGCGATGAAGGCTTCGGGCTTGTCATGCGGGACCATCTTTGTGAGGGTGACCGTGGACGCCCCTGCTGATGGAAGCAGATACCGGAACGCCTGGCGATCTTCCCGCTGGGCCAGCATCAAGGCTCCAAAGCATTGCTCTTGCTCCTTCCGGAGGGCGGTCAGTGCTTGATGCTGATTCTGCTGGGCAGCAGTGAGGGCATGGATGAGCTCCGTAAATGGGGGAGGACTTCATGGGGTGGTTCCCTTCCGTACTTGATATCCCGGCTTTCAGCACCACTGTTGTAAATCCCTGATGTGGGTGGAGTACAGAACCACAGCAGGCAGGAACTGGCGTTCTTGCAAACTTTTATTTTTTCTTTTCAGCTTCACTCGTGCTGCTCACAGACGTGCGTGTGCGCACACGTGTTCTGGTCGGGAGAGAGCTCTTCTCTGCTCTGCTCCTCCTTTTGTGCTCTATCACTGCAAAAAAAAAAAAAAAACCACACACACAGTAATTGACACCAGGTGTAATGACTTAGCCACTTACCTTCCCCAACCCCGCCCTCCGTTCACAAACTGCCACTTGGCCATGCCCCCGTTGCCACACAATTTTATACAAATGGTATTGTTACACAAGTGGGAAGCTATGACGTAATGGTTAGAGAAGCAGCTTTGGGACCAAAAGGTCACCAATTTGATTCCCTGGACCAGCAGGAATGGCTGAAGTGCCCTTGAGAGAGGCACCTAATCTCCGGGCTGCTTTGGGTATGTTGTACATCGCTTTCGAAAAGAGTGACTGCTAAATGCCTGTAATGTAATGCAGTGTGACAAAACCAGGTGATGTATAGGCAAGTTGTACAATGCTAAAATTAAATTTCATTTTTGGCCAAAATCTCCCTTTAAATCAAGGGTTCTCAAATATATATGTGTGTGTGTGTGTGTGTGTTGTGGTTTTTTTTTTTTATTTAATTTTTTTTTAATTCTACTTTCTGCCTCACGATTTAGATTAGTCTGCCAGTTTGCCTGAATAAACACTCTCTGTTTTTACCCCGTCTGTTGCTTGCCTTCCTGACATTTACATTGAAACCCTTAGCTCTTAAGGAGGGTTTGAGTTGGAGTCCTCTGAACATAATCCAACTATTCAATTATTAGGCTTATTATTTATGGCTGTCATATTCTGGCTATTTATTGAAGACAGATTTTTAAAAATATATTTGTAAATTATTATTTATAGGCCAACTTGTTTTTAGTTACTGAGTTTTAGATTAAACCTGTTTAATGCAAGTGTGATTAGGCAGGCTAATATTTAGAACAACTCAATAAATACAAGTTTGATAATGGAGTGTTGTGATTTCCATCACTATAGCATAATTAACAAACTACACTTCATAGACCCCACTTCGAGAACCACTACTTAAATATCCCACTAGTAACAAGCGAGTAAACAGTCATGGCAAAACAAGCATATATTCTGTTTGCATAGCTTGTTTTTACAGATCACATTACACCCAAACATGGACCTCTGGGACACAGCTTGCTCCTAGTGCTCAGGTGATGCCAGAGTTGCCTTAGCAATCCGCTAGCTTCAGTCTGTCACTTACAGGGTACAACGGTAGCCTGATTGGCTAACTGCCTCGAGGGGTTAACTCATTGCCATAACTTAATATCTCATTCACATGCTTTATTAATTCATGGCCACAAATTATTGATCACATAATATTTTTTCCACCCATGTCTGAAGAACATCCAATAAAAATTAGGATTAAAGTTACTTCAGGAGTTGTTTGTTTTCTAATATAACCATGATACTGGTTGGCTAGCAAGCTAACATACTGTAAACCAGGGGTTCTCAACCTTTTCTGCTTTAAGACCCATCTATTCATACTTGTACTGAGTTGGGGTCCATTAAAAAAGATCCCCAATTATTTTGGTTCATCTATTCTATTAGAATCTAATAATCTACTGTAAAGTGTATTAATGGGATGCAACATCACTCCCTGTTACAGATGGAAATTACATAAATGCAATAAAAACAAATTTTTAGATTGTAGATATTGTATTTAAAACTGTATGGATGTGCCAGAAGCCAAACCCTGCATGCAGGCCATTCTCAGTCAGAAGGGATTAATGATCCAAAAGAACTTACTCACATGTTTTTGTACAGCAAACAAGCAAGTTATAAAAGCCAAGAAGTACACTCAAAAGAAGTGGGCATAGAACCCACTCAATGGGATAGATCCTTACACGCTAACAAACAAGGATTTTTCCTATGACAGAAAAATTTACTAGCTAAATTTGACATTAGTAGAATAAATATTGATCCTATCATAGCCGTAACTAAATACAAAGACAATAGTTATGCATACTATTAACTTAATTGTGAAGATAATTAACAGATAATCAACAGATTTTAAGTTTTTTTTAAAAAGATTGTGTATATTTTTAGCCTTTTGTATTTGTAATTATTTGCAGCTGTAAATGCACAACCCCACCAGCTCTGCTGATCAACTTATCGTGTTTAAATAAAGTTATTCATTATGAACTGGAAAATTATCTATCCGTTGAGTTCCCCGACATCTCAGACTACCTGGTGCTGCAGACATCGTTCTACACGGACACACAGATGAAAACCTGGAAGAGCATGAAGGCGTACAACTTTTTATATGTGGCTGGGTTAAAGATCTGGGGATCAGGACACTACAAGATAAATCCTGTATCGTTTTTGTCCAGGTAAATAGGAGTTTCTGGGCTTTTTGTCTGTGTCTTTGCGATGATTGGTAGGACACTACAAGTTTTGGTATCGGGTGTAAACACCACAGCCACTCGATTCCCAATCCTCTCTGCTCTTCTCTTCCAGCAGGCATCACAGATGAATATAATTTACCCACAAATATATTTATTTATAGCTCTCTCTCTCTCTAGGGCGGCACGGTGGTGTAGTGGTTAGCGCTGTCGCCTCACAGCAAGAAGGTCCTGGGTTCGAGCCCCGGGGCCGGCGAGGGCCTTTCTGTGTGGAGTTTGCATGTTCTCCCCGTGTCCGCGTGGGTTTCCTCCGGGTGCTCCGGTTTCCCCCCACAGTCCAAAGACATGCAGGTGAGGTTAACTGGTGACTCTAAATTGACCGTAGGTGTGAATGTGAGTGTGAATGGTTGTCTGTGTCTATGTGTCAGCCCTGTGATGACCTGGTGACTTGTCCAGGGTGTACCCCGCCTTTCGCCCGTAGTCAGCTGGGATAGGCTCCAGCTTGCCTGCGACCCTGTAGAAGGATAAAGCGGCTAGAGATAATGAGATGAGATGAGCTCTCTCTCTCTACACTCTGTGTGTATGTGTGCGCGTGCAGTTAAATGTAGAGAAGGAATGTGACAAAATGCAGGCTTGTTCGTCTTAATTTATCCACAAATATATTTATTCCACTTGCAAAGCGTTCGGCAAACCAGCTACCGGATTTGGGACACTACGACATCCTGAACTATTTAGTATTTGGCTTCAAACTTGAAAAAAGTTTGTGGCCCACTAGACGGTGCTTCGCAGCCCAGTGGTTGAGAAATGCAGCAAACTGTTCATAACAGTAGTTTACAGACTAGCGAGCTACACTCATAGCTTTGGATTAGCAGCGAACCAAACGCATGCACACATACATATATATATATATATATATATATATATATATATATATATATATATATATATATATACACACACACACACACACACATACAGTGGTGCTTGAAAGTTTGTGAACCCTTTAGAATTTTCTATATTTCTGCATAAATATGACCTATAACAACATCAGATTTTCACACAAGTCCTAAAAGTAGATAAAGAGAACCCAGTTAAACAAATGAGACAACAATATTATACTTGGTCATTTATTTATTGAGGAAAATGATCCAATATTACACATCTGTGAGTGGCAAAAGTATGTGAACCTTTGCTTTCAGTATCTGGTGTGACCCCCCTTGTGCAGCAATAACTGCAACTAAACGTTTGCGGTAACTGTTGATCAGTCCTGCACACCGGCTTGGAGGAATTTTAGTCCATTCCTCCGTACAGAACAGCTTCAACTCTGGGATGTTGGTGGGTTTCCTCACATGAACTGCTCGCTTCAGGTCCTTCCACAACATTTCCATTGGATTAAGGTCAGGACTTTGACTTGGCCATTCCAAAACATTAACTTTATCCCTCTTTAACCATTCTTTGGTAGAACGACTTGTGTACTTAGGGTTGTTGTCTTGCTGCATGATCCACTTTCTCTTGAGATTCACTTCATGGACAGATGTCATGACATTTTCCTTTAGAATTCGCTGGTATAATTCAGAATTCATTGTTCCATCGATGATGGCAAGCCGTCCTGGCCCAGATGCAGTAAAACAGGCCCAAACCATGATATTGCCACCACCATGTTTCACAGATGGGATAAGGTTCTGATGCTGGAATGCAGTGCTTTCCTTTCTCCAAACATAACGCTTCTCATTTAAACTAAAAAGTTCTATTTTGGTCTCATCCGTCCACAAAACATTTTTTCCAATAACCTTCTGGCTTGTCCACGTGATTTTTTGCAAACTGCAGATGAGCAGCAATGTTCTTTTTGGAGAGCAGTGGCTTTCCCCTTGCAACCCTGCCATGCACACCATTGTTGTTCAGTGTTCTCCTGGTGGTGGACTCATGAACCTTAACATTAGCCAATGTGAGAGAGGCCTTCAGTTGCTTAGAAGTTACCCTGGGGTCCTTTGTGACCTCGCCAACTATTACACGCCTTGCTCTTGGAGTGATCTTTGCTGGTTGACCACTCCTGGGGAGGGTAACAATGGTCTTGTATTTCCTCCATTTGTACACAATCTGTCTGACTGTAGATTGGTGGAGTCCAAACTCTTTAGAGATGGTTTTGTAACTTTTTCCAGCCTGATGTGCATCAACAAAGCTTTTTCTGAGGTCCTCAGAAATCTCCTTTGTTCGTGCCATGATACACTTCCACAAACATGTGTTGTGAAGATCAGACTTTGATAGATCCCTGTTCTTTAAATAAAACAGGGTGCCCACTCACACCTGATTGTCATCCCATTGAGTGAAAACACCTGACTCTAATTTCATCTTCAAATTAACTGCTAATCCTAGAGGTTCACATACTTTTGCCACTCACAGATATGTAATATTGGATCATTTTCCTCAATAAATAAATGACCAAGTAGAATATTTTTGTCTCATTTGTTTAACTGGGTTCTCTTTATCTACTTTTAGGACTTGTGTGAAAATCTGATGTTGTTTTAGGTCATATTTATGCAGAAATAGAGAAAATTCTAAAGGGTTCACAAACTTTCAAGCACCACTGTATGTGTGTGTGTGTATATATATTATCTCTAGCTGCTTTATCCTGTTCTACAGGGTTGCAGGCAAGCTGGAGCCTATCCCAGCTGACTGTGGGCGAAAGGCGGGGTACACCCGCACACACACATATATACCAGTATACACACACACACACACACACACACACACACACACACACACACACACACAGTGGTGCTTGAAAGTTTGTGAACCCTTTAGAATTTTCTATATTTCTGCATAAATATGACCTAAAACATTATCAGATTTTCACACAAGTCCTAAAAGTAGATAAAGAGAACCCAGTTAAACAAATGAGATAAAAATACTATACTTGGTCATTTATTTATTGAGGAAAATGATCCAATATTACATATCTGTGAGTGGCAAAAGTATGTGAACCTCTAGGATTAGCAGTTAATTTGAAGGTGAAATTAGAGTCAGGTATTTTCAATCAATGGGATGACAATCAGGTGTGAGTAGGCACCCTGTTTTATTTAAAGAACAGGGATCTATCAAAGTCTGATCTTCACAACACATGTTTGTAGAAGTGTATCATGGCACGAACAAAGGAGATTTCTTAGGACCTCAGAAAAAGTGTTGTTGAAGCTCATCAGGCTGGAAAAACTTACAAAACCATCTCTAAAGAGTTTGGACTCCACCAATCCACAGTCAGACAGATTGTGTCCAAATGGAGGAAATTCAAGACCGTTGTTACCCTCCTCAGGAGTGGTCGACCAACAAAGATCACTCCAAGAGCAAGGCATGTAATAGTCGGTGAGGTCACAAAGGACCCCAGGGTAACTTCTAAGCAATTGAAGGCCTCTCTCACATTGGCTAATGTTAATGTTCATGAGTCCACCATCAGGAGAATACTGAACAACAATGGTGTGCATGGCAGGGTTGCAAGGAGAAAGCCACTGCTCTCCAAAAAGAACATTGCTGCTCGTCTGCAGTTTGCTAAAGATCATGTGGACAAGCCAGAAGGCTATTGGAAAAATAAAGACATAATCCCACCAACATCCCAGAGTTGAAGCTGTTCTGTACGGAGGAACGGGCTAAGGCTACATCCACATGACAACGGCAACAAGATGTTATTTAAAAATATATCGCGTCCAAATGGGCAACGATCAGTAAAATATCAGGTCCATATGGCAACGCAACGATTGCTGAAAACGATGCAATACACATGCCACACCTCTAGGGGCGCTGTAAGACGGTCCCTTCGGAGACACCAGAACAATAGAAGAAGTAAGGACGCATGCGCATAAACTATTATGCGCGAGACTTCATATTAGCCACAAAGTCAGGAAAATCTGTTCGTAAAATTACATTATAATGACCAAATACAATGAAAAGTATTTTTCCAGTCTCACCTGTGAAAGGTAATCCCATGTGATCTCGTTTGGACGGCAAACCTGTTGGTACAGTTAAACGCAGCTAATCTTTATTCTCCGCTTTGACCTATCCAATATGGCGGCGAGGATGACGTATGATTCTACGCGGAAGGCGGCGTCTTTAATGGTCCGGAATAAATTGAATGCTACACGTTGATGGATTAATTTGTTGTTTCTCACCTGTGAAAGGTAATCCCATGTGATCTCGTTCGGACGGTAAACCTGTTGGTACAGTTAAACGCAGCACATGAATCTTTATTCTCCGCTTTGACCTATCCAATATGGCGGCGAGGATGACATATGATTCTACGCGGAAGGTGGCGTCTTTAATGGTCCGGAATAAATTGAATGCTACATGTTGATGGATTAATTTGCTCTTCTACGCCCTTTTTGAGGAATGTATTGTCGGACTTAAACCAACATCTGAAGAGGTGAGATCGCTCCTTTTTTTCCCTATTTTTGCTGGCGGGATTGACTCTGCCCTAAGGGCAGAGTCTCTCTCTCTCTCTCTCTCTCTCTCTCTCTCTCACTTTGCACCATTACACAATAAATATTCACAGTGAAAATATTTTGTAAGCGCGTTTCATGAACCAAGTTATAGGATTTGTTGACAACTCGCATCGAGTTCGTTACACTTCTACCCGGCATGAAGCACTCACAGTCATGTGGTTGTGACGTCATCGTAAACAAATCCATTCTACTCATCCAGACGACTTCACAACGGCAACGTTGCCAGATCTTTCCACTCTGGAACCCGTTCTCAAAAAGATTGCGTTTTGGGCACCCAAAACGCCGGTGCCGTGTGGACGCCAGGCCTAAACGATAAGCAATTGTATCAGAGTCACCTGAATCCGTTGCCGTGTGGACAGGGCCTTAAATTCCTCCAAGCCGGTGTGCAGGACTGATCAACAGTTACCGGAAACATTTAGTTGCAGTTATTGCTGCACAAGGGAGTCACACCAGATACTGAAAGCAAAGGTTCACGTACTTTTGCCACTAACAGATATGTAATATTGGATCATTTTCCTCAATAAATAAATGACCAAGTATAATATTTTTGCCTCATTTGTTTAACTGGGTTCTCTTTATCTACTTTTAGGACTTGTGTGAAAATCTGATGTTTTGGGTCATATTTATGCAGAAATATAGAAAATTCTAAAGGGTTCACAAGCTTTCAAGCACCACCGTATGCGCATGTGTTTGGTTCGCTGCTAATCCAAAGTTATGAGTGTAGCTCTGTTGCTATGGAAACCTGAATGACTTATCCCACACAAGTCTCCTTAGCAGATCAACGTTAATAAATGGCACCTTCATAACAAATAACAGCAACTTGTGTATATTTACTAAAATTAAGTGTAGTATTTAACAGGACGGCTCGCACAAAACAGGAACTAGTATTACTGACTTCCGTGTTGCAAAATAAGCCATTTTTAAAAATCTCGTTGTTGTTGATTTGATGTGAAATCATACAGTAGTGAACTGTACAGCAGTGCTGGTGCAGTGAAGACAGTGTTTTAAAAGAATAAAAATATCTTAAAGGGCCAACCTCAGTGTGCACAACAAAATGATCTGATCTGAAGCCACAGAGTTAGACGTTTGACGAGCAATAAAATGGGAACACAATGAGCTCCCTGGCAGCGTCCCGGGGTGTCATGTTAAACAGGAAACGGAGCTCTAAAGTCGGCTGTAGTCTTAGGATTTTCCTCTCTAGGATTCACGACGTGAAGTGAATAATTTATCAAAATCCACCAGCATGATCGCAAGACTGCTTCTGTGTTTTGCTTATTGTTGTGTTGTCCACTTCCTCGCTTCCCCCACAATGCTATACAGAGAGAGAGAGAGAGAGATGTTTTGGGGATTCTGCCCTAATGTCTTCTCATGTGTGATCTGTTTGTACAGATGGCTTGTGGAACTCCAACATGGTCGAGATTAAATTCTGTTCTGTTGCTCAGAGAGTTCTGAAGGCCACTAGAATGCAAGATGGAATGAAAGAACACAGAATGTCGGTTTGAATACTTGAGTGCAGAGTTACTTAAAAGTTCAGAAAAACAACAGTCACTCAGTGAACTTCTTACAAACAAGCTGTTTGTGTTAAGGTGAAATTAGTAGGCTAAAAAGTGACACAAACATATATTTTTCGTAGACAGAACTACAGCTACGATGATTGGAGATAATTTTGGTCGCCCAAAACGTAAAGAGCGTCGTGGGACGCTCGGATTTAAGATCATTAAGGTTGAAGGTAAGGCTGTTTGAGTGCTTCTCAGTCCTTGGGCCACTCCGCATTGTGAAATGATTCAGAGATGGACAAAGTACCCAACTTCATTACTTCAGTCAAAGTACAGATCCAGAGGTGGACAGTAACAAAGTACATTTACTTGAGTACTGTACTTAAGTACACTCTTTGAGTATCTGTACTTTACTTGAGTATTGGGTTTGTTTGTTTTTTTTGGAAACTTGTGACTTTAACTTCACTACATTTGAAAGGCAAATCTTGTACTTTTCACTCCACTACATTTCTATCAAGGTCCTCGTTACTATGAAGCTGCTTTGAAAGTGGATGTTTTTTTCTTTTCATTTCTTTTCTAAAACGTGATGGTTTTTTTCCCAGGTGACACTGAGACAGCTAATCAGTAATCACTAGGGTCACATCATGTCCATAGACTGTATAAAATCAAGTTGTGATTTCTCAGCAGCATTATTTAACATTTAAAAAAATATATATATATATATATGTGGGCGGCACGGTGGTGTAGTGGTTAGCACGGTTGCCTCACAGCAAGAAAGTTCTGGGTTTGAACCCAGTGGCTGGCGAGGGCCTTTCTGTGCGGAGTTTGCATGTTCTCCCAGTGTCCACGTGGGTTTCCTCCGGGTGCTCCGGTTTCCCCCACAGTCCAAAGACATGCAGGTTAGGTTAACTGGTGACTCTAAATTGACCGTAGGTGTGAATGTGAGTGTGAATGGTTGTCTGTATGTGTCAGCCCTGTGATGTCCTGGCGACTTGTCCAGGGTGTACCCCGCCTTTCACCCGTAGTCAGCTGGGATAGGCTCCAGCTTGCCTGTGACCCTGGAGAAGGATAAAGCAGCTAGAGATAATGAGATGAGATTTATTTTCTAAAACGTGATTGGGTTTTTTCCCAGGTGACACTAAGACAGTTAATCAGTAATCACTAGGGTCACATCACGTCCATAGACTGTATAAAATCAAGTTGTGATTTCTCAGCAGCATTATTTAACATTTAAAAAAATTAATAAAAAAATGTGGGCGGCACAGTGGTGTAGTGGTTAGCATGGTTGCCTCACAGCAAGTTAGTTCTGGGTTCAAACCCAGTGGCTGGCAAGGACCTTTCTGTGTGGAGTTTGCATGTTCTCCCCGTGTCTGTGTGGGTTTTCTCCAGGTGTTCCGGTTTCCCCCACAGTCCAAAGACATGCGGTTAGGTTAATGTGGGACGGCCTTGGGCTGAGGTGCCCTTGAGCGAGGCACCTAACTCCCAACTGCTCCTTGGGTGCTGTTAGCATGGCTGCCCACTGCTCTGGGTATGTGTGTGTGCTCATTGCTCACCTGTGTATGTGCGTGTTCACTGCTTCAGATGGGTTAAATGCAGAGAGGAAATTTCACAAGTGTGTGATGAATAAAGTTGTGCTTTCTTTTTTCTTTTCACAATCAGTTGATGGCAGAATGGAAGGAGACGGATCTTCTGGAGAATGCACGCACTCATGGCTGTAGCTAGAACCCATGTTTCAGTTTTCTGAAAGGATTAAAGATTCGTTTCATTTTAAATGTTTGCCGAAAACGAACCACATCACAGCCTACAAAAACTTGCCATCTGACCTGCAGAAGGGATGAGGGATGTAAATGTTTTATTCCAAGAGAAAACTTGCAATGAAGTTGTCTGTGCTTTTAGAGCTAGCGATAACATTGCAATAGCTGTGCAGTCTGGTTAGTCAAATGACTTTCAATGGATTTGTCCACCAAGTTGTCATAGCCTTGTCCACGGCTAATGATAACACGTAGCGAGTTAACTTGGACACTGTTAGTTAGCTTGTAAACACTGAGTTAAGTTAATGTTATTCATGTTAGCGTATCTGAAGTCCTTTCAGAAATATGTTTTAGCATAATCTTGCCAAATAAACAAAATGTAGAAATCTTTCTTTTCTAGTAACGTTAGCTACCCAGTATGATTTCGAGTTTGAAAAGTGTTTGCTAGCATGTCAGGTGGAGTTTCACTGACTAGCTAGCTTAACATTAAACCACCATGATGGCACAGCATGCGTTCATTTTGTGAATTCACATTTCTGTCTTTGGTAATGGCGTTAGGTTTTGTAAGTGTTGTGGCAATAATACAACGATGCGTTGAGAGAAAATGTACTTTTAATACTTAAGTATTTTTAAAAGCAAGTGCTTCAGTACTTTAACTTAAGTAAAAAATTGACAATAAACTTTCACTTGTATAGGAGTAACATTTGACCACTGGGATCTGTACTTTGACTGAAGTAATGAAGTTGGGTACTTTGTCCACCTCTGTACAGATTCCACTGGTCAAATGTTACTTCGATACAAGTGAAAGTTGAACAGTAAATTTTTTACTTAAGTTAAAGTACTGAAGCACTTGCTTTTAAAAATACTTAAGTATTAAAAGTACATTTTCTCTCAACGCATCGTTGTATTATTGCCACAACGCTTACAAAACCTAACGTTGTTATCAAAGACAGAAATGTGAGTTCACAAAATAAACACATGCTGTGCCATCATGGTGGTTTAACGTTAAGCTAGCTAGTCAGTGAAACTCCACCTGACATGCTAGCAAATGCTTTTCAAACTCGAAATCATATTGGGTAGCTAACGCTACTAGAAAAGAAAGATTTCTACATTGTTTATTTGACAAGATTATACTAAAACATATTTCTGAAAGGACTTCAGATAAGTTAACGTTATTCATGTTAGTGTAACTCCATTTTTACATGCTAACTAACAGTGCCCAAGTTAACTAGCTATGTGTTAACATTAGCCGTGGACAAGGCGATGGCAACTTGGAGGGCAAATTCATAGAAAGTCATTTGACTAACCAGACTGTATAGCTATTGCAATGTTATCGCTAGCTCTAAAAGCAGACAACTTCACTGCAAGCTTTCTCTTGGAATAAAACGTTTATATCCCTCAATATGCTTCTGCAGGTTGGATGGCGAGTTTTTGTAGGCTATGATGTGGTTCATTTTCAGCAAACAAAGCAAACATTTAAAATGAAATGAATCTTTAAACCTTTCAGAAAACTGAAACATGGGTTCACAGGCCATGAGTGTGTTCATTCCCCAGAAGAACCGCCTCCTTCCAGTCTGCCATCAACTGATCGTGTTAAATAATACTGCTGAGAAACTGAACTTGATTTTATACAGTCTATGGACATGACGTGACCCTAGTGATTATTGATCGGCTGTCTCAGTGTCACCTGCGAAAAAAACAATCATGTTTTAGAAAACAAAAAAAAACCATCCACTTTCAAAGCTGCTTCATAGTAACAAGTACCTTGATAGAAATGTAGTGGAGTGAAAAGTACGATATTTGTCTTTCAAATGTAGTGAAGTTAAAGTCCTAAGTTTCCAAAAAAATAATACTCAAGTAAAGTACAAATACTCAAAAAGCGTACTTAAGTACAGTACTCAAGTAAAAGTACTGTTACTGTCCACCTCTGGTGAAATGTAATTCTCTTCATTTTTCAAGACAAGCCTTTTTCCAGTCATAGTCTGGCAGCCAGGTTCAACTAAATAGCTTTGGGGTATAATAGTAATCAGTATCCAAGTCCCATGTACAGTACTGTACAAGTGTCAAAAAGTGTGCTAATAAATGCTGTAAAGCAAAGATGCCTTCAAAAAGAACAAACTGTTTCTACATAAAATACGACAAAGAGCAGTAAACAGTAATAAACTAAAAGTCAATAATTGCTCTGACGACCCTTTTGGCCTGGAAAAGGTTACAAAATCATGTCTAAAGAGTTTGGACTCCACCAATCCACAGTCAGACAGATTGTGTACAAATGGAGGAAATTCAAGACCATTGTTACCCTCCCCAGGAGTGGTCGACCTACAAAGATCACTCCAAGAGCAAGACATGTAATAAGTCGGCGAGGTCACAAAGGACCCCAGGGTAACTTCTAAGCAACTGAAGGCCTCTCTCACATTGGCTAATGTTAATGTTCATGAGTCCACCATCAGGAGAACACTGAACAACAATGGTGTGCATGGCAGGGTTGCAAGGAGAAAGCCACTGCTCTCCAAAAAGAACATTGCTGCTCTTCTGCAGTTTGCTAAAGATCACATGGACAAGCCAGAAGGCTATTGGAAAAATGTTTTGTGGATGGATGAGACCAAAATAGAACTTTTTGGTTTAAATGGAAACTGTTATGTTTGGAAAAAGAAAAACACTGCATTCCAGCATAAGAACCTTATCCCATCTGTGAAACATGGTGGTGGTAGTATCATGGTTTGGGCCCGTTTTGCTGCAAATGGGCCAGGATGGCTTGCCATCATTGATGGAACAATGAATTCTGAATTATACCAGCGAATTCTAAAGGAAAATGTCAGGACATCTGTCCATGAACTGAATCTCAAGAGAAGGTGGGTCATGCAGCAAGACAATGACCCTAAGCACACAAGTTGTTCTACCAAAGAATGGTTAAAGAAGAATAAAGTTAATGTTTTGGAATGGACAAGTCAAAGTCCTGACCTTAATCCAATCAAAATGTTGTGGAAGGACCTGAAGCGAGCAGTTCATGTGAGGAAACCCACCAACATCCCAGAGTTGAAGCTGTTCTGTACAGAGGAATGGGCTAAAATTCCTCCAAGCCGGTGTGCAGGACTGATCAACAGTTACTGGAAACGTTTAGTTGCAGTTATTGTTGCACAAGGGGGTCACACCAGATACTGAAAGCAAAGGTTCACATACTTTTGCCACTCACAGACATGTAATATTGGATCACTTTCCTCAATAAATAAATGACAAAGTATAATATTTTTGTCTCATTTGTTTAACTGGGTTCTCTTTATCTACTTTTAGGATTTGTGTGAAAATCTGATGTTGTTTTGGGTCATATTTATGCAGAAATATAGAAAATTCTAAAGGGTTCACAAACTTTCAAGCATCACTGTAGGTGCCTTGCTCAAGGGCACTTCGGCCCAAGGCTGCCCCATGTTAACCTTTTCAGGTTTGGTTAGTGCCTACATCACTTCTGCTACAAGGTCAAGGGGCCCATCGCACAGTTATGTTAAAAACGTTAAACCTGCAACATACCTTCATTATTCTTGCACTCCAACCACACACACACATCATGCATCTTTCTGTTACATCCTTGCAGGGGACCCATCAGGACACATTAGTGTTTAGACTACAAATAATATGTGGTGAAATGCGTCGGAGATCACCTCAGCAAGTGGCCTTTCGAATGTGTCTTGGTGGTTGTTTACACTTACATTTAATGTTGCCTGCTTGTGAGCTGATCGCCCAAGACACATCTTAAAACCAAGTGTAAACAGAGTTTTGGAGAATCTGACATAGTTCTTCTGGAGACTTTGACTGTCACAGCAAAGTCTGCTTTCTTTAACATACTAACATTTTCCCATACCATGGAATTATTTGTTGGAAAAGATCTCATCTCATCTCATTATCTCTAGCCGCTTTATCCTTCTACAGGGTCGCAGGCAAGCTGGAGCCTATCCCAGCTGACTACGGGCGAAAGGCAGGGTACACCCTGGACAAGTCGCCAGGTCATCACAGGGCTGACACATAGACACAGACAACCATTCACACTCACACCTACGGTCAATTTAGAGTCACCAGTTAACCTAACCTGCATGTCTTTGGACTGTGGGGGAAACCGGAGCACCCGGAGGAAACCCACGCGGACACGGGGAGAACATGCAAACTCCACACAGAAAGGCCCTGGGGCTCGAACCCAGGACCTTCTTGCTGTGAGGCGACAGCGCTAACCACTACACCACCGTGCCGCCATTGTTGGAAAAGATAATATTTGGAAATGTTTTTGTACTGACGGTAATGCAGAAATCATAAACATCTAATACAAAATTTCCACTGAAACATAGTTGTAAGACTCTAACATTTACTTTTCTTATTATGTGCCCTATACTAATGCTATTATTATTATTATTATTATTTAGTAGGATTTTTCACCCCTACTAACTGCCTTTGACTAGACTTGGGTGAAATTCAAAATATAAATACTAACTTAACTTACTTTCATGGCCCTTATTAAATTCCGATGAATGCATGTTTACATGATGCTCTTGCTTCTGAATTTAGACCTAGGTAAGGGATGTTCTTCATATTCTCTGGATTATTCTGAGGGGCCCATGGTCAGGCAGATGGACAAGGCCACCAATAACGTAAGCATCAAACCTCAATCACATTCATTTATCAGCCAGCAATTAGCGAGCTACAACTGGCATTAGACATACTGGATTACAGTTATGTGCAATATGTAACAAGTGTCAAGGTCAACATCAGTCAAAACATCTCTGCAAAGTTGGTTATAATTTTGGTTTTTATATTTAAGTAGTTACCACCAAGAATATGACCTGTCTGTGTAAACTAGTAGGGTGTCAGGTCAGAGGTCTTTGTAAAGCTGTGAATAGATCACCTGTATACATTGCATTTAAGATGTAACATATTACATATTGAGAAGTAAATATAATTCATGTGTAAATAAGTAACCTGTAAGTGAAGTTTTGTTGTATGTTGGCATCTGTATGTGAGTTCTTTTATAGTTAGTTGTTATTTTTATATATGCACAAAGATATGAAGTTTATCTTCAAGTGGTGAATATATTTCACGAATGAGTGCAGTGAACAAGTGAAATATTTTTCAAGGGTGTACCCCGCCTTTCACCCGTAGTCAGCTGGAATAGGCTCCAGCTTGCCTGCGACCCTGTAGAACAGGATAAAGCGGCTACAGATAATGAGATGAGATGAGATACTCCAATATTTTGAGATGCACTAATATTTATTAGGCAGCATGGTAGTGTAGTGGTTAGCTCTGTCACCTCACAGCAAGAAGGTCCTGGGTTTGAGCCCAGCAGCTGACGAGGGCCTTTCTGTGTGGAGTTTGCATGTTCTCTCTGCGTGGGTTTCCTCTGGGTGCTCTGGTTTCCCCCACAGTCTAAAGACATGCAGGTTAGGTTAATTGGTGGCTCTAAATTGACCGTAAGATGTGATGACCTGGCGACTTGTCCAGGGTGTACCCTGCTTCTCGCCCATAGTCAGCTGGGATAGGCCGCAGCTTGCCTGCGACCCTGTAGAACAGGATAAGCAGCTACAGATAATGGATGGATGGATATATAGTGTGTGTATGTGTGTGTGTTGGAAACAGAAAAATAGGTAAGCATAAGGATCTGAGCAACTTTAACAAGTGCCAAATTGTGATAGTGAGATGACTGGGTTTGATATTCTAATTTTTTGAGATGCACTAGTACGTACGGTACGTATCTGTGTGTTCATTCTTATTCAGCAATTTTTTTGTCCATTGTACATATCTGCAAAATTTATGTTAGTCCTCAGAAGTGTGTGAATGTGTGCATAAAACTAAATATAGCTGACATTATAATAAACGGTGAAGCAAAATGCGTGAGAAAAGCCTCACAGTGGTTTTCAAACTTTAAGGATAAAGTTCATGGACAAAATTTGATATTGGCTACACATGCTAAAAGGGTTAAATGCTATTACACGGTTTCCTTGTCATCAATTTTAAAATGTTAGAGTTTAACAGTTAAGCATGTGAATGTTAAAAGGTTAAAATATGATAATGGTTGAAAAGTTCAAACATTAACTTATGTTTAAAGTTAAAAAAGTTGAAATTATGTTCAAAATTTAAGCTGTTGAAAGATTAAAACTTTAATCTTTGAAAGTGTTAAAGCATTAAAACATTTAAGTGTTACTATGCTAACCCAGCCGGTTGCTAGTATGTT
This sequence comes from Neoarius graeffei, assembly GCF_027579695.1. Classification (NCBI taxonomy): domain Eukaryota; kingdom Metazoa; phylum Chordata; class Actinopteri; order Siluriformes; family Ariidae; genus Neoarius; species Neoarius graeffei. The sequence goes on along the minus strand of NC_083584.1, from coordinate 37,656,597 downwards.
AAATGGTTGCTATCATAGTCCAGCTGGTTACTAGGGTTTCATATGGTGAAGCAATGCAGTTTTAAATGTCTTCAGTACATCTCATTAAGGAAAGGCTGAAATCATGTGAAGGTAGAACCAACAAAATATTTCCCATGTATTCTAATGGGAAAGAATACATGTGGCAACCATATTCCAGTCTCTTCCAAAAGCACAAAAGCAAAAGGCTCTCCCTGAAAAGTTGAGACCGGTGAAAATGGAATTAATGTTTTTGGGGAGGAAGGAAGGAAGGAAGGAAGGAAACAGTATGTTGGCTTTGTCAAGCCAAACATCATCATAAGATGATTATGGAGAGCAGTATGTTGGGTCTATCAAGGCAACAAAATTAATATGAATACCAATATGGCAAATATTCGGACTTTAGGAAAGTATGCCAACACTGGAAGTGATGTTTACCTGTGCCAAAAAATAATTCCAAAAAAGATGGTACAAATTCTAGTCAGACAGTGACATCGGTCATTAAGAAATGTTCTGACCCTTGGCTATCTTTCAGGAGTGTAAGCAAGCACAGCAGGTGCTTGAAGAGTTGAAGGAGACAGTAAAACAGAATGAGAAGTTAGCAAAGTTAAGTTTTTATGAAAATAAATAAAATCACCAAAGCCCATGTGGCTACAAGTCAAATTTTCAAAACATTCACTCCACTACCACTCGCTCCAGCTAATGCACAGCTGTAACTCAACTCAACTTTATTTATATAGCACTTTAAAACAACCGTAGTTGAAAACAAAGTGCTGTACATAAAGACATAAAACAAAAGCAATGAAATAAATAAAACAAACAGTAGAACAGTTGTTTCGTTGTTTTTTAAAAAACAATTAGAAACAATAAAACAATAAATAAAAGCAAACCATAAAACACTAAAACAAGAGCAGAGTCTCATGCGGAGTTAAAGGCCAAGGAGTAAAAATGGGTTTTAAGACTGGTTTTAAAAATGGACAGTGAGGAGGCTTGCCTAATGTGCAATGGTAGCTCGTTCCATAATTTTGGAGCAGCAGTGGAGAAAGCTCTGTCCCCTCTGAGCTTCTGTTTGGACCTCGGTACCTCCAGGAGCAGCAGATCAGCTGACCTGAGGCACCGAGCAGGAGCGTAGGGTTGAAGGAGCTCCGAGAGATGGGGGGGCAAGACCATTTAAAGACTTAAACAAATAAAAGAATCTTAAAATGGACTCTAAAGTGCACAGGCAGCCAGTGGAGGGAAGCCAGGATAGGAGTTATGTGCTCCCTCTTACGTGCTCCAGTTAGGAGGTGAGCAGCTGCATTTTGCACCAGCTGGAGACGTGCGAGGGAGGACTGGCTGACTCCAAAATAAAGTGCATTACAGTAATCCAGCTGAGATGTTATGAAGGCGTGGATTACTGTCTCAAAGTGCGTTTGTGCAAGGAAAGGCTTCACCTTCAAAGGCTTCCTTTCAAGGTGTCATTGAGTCATCCTGTTGGTGTGGGTCACTGGGGGCTGGTTGTGAATGGCCTCGAGAGTCGTTAGGATGATCAATGGGTTGCCCGTTAGGGCGATCAATGGAATGCTGGTTCTCTCTTGCCTCTTTTCCACCAAATGAGTTCCAGGGCTGGTTTGGGGCCAGCGCTGGTGCTGGTTCACAACTCGTTCAACTTGCGAGCCAGCTGAGAACCAGTTTGCTTTTCCATCGCTTGCGGTGCTAAGGGAAGCCACATCATTACGTCGCTGTATACGTCAGTTACATCGTTGTATAAGTCATTACGTCACTGTATACATCAGTTACGTCACTACGTTTGCATAAACCTTGGCGCGAATATCGAAGCAAAAACAACACGGAATAAGCAGCAGCAACAACAATAATAATAATGGATGACTAAGCGTTTGTACAGCTGCTGCTTCTCGTCGCTTAAAAATGGCGATCTTTCGCGGTCTTGTTATTGTTGTTGGTCTTAACAACTCCGCCCCCCCACTGACGTAAGCGGTTCTTTCCTCTGGCCCAGCAGAGAGTTGGTGCTAGCCTGGAACCAGTTTTTCTGGCCCCAGAGCCAGTTCTTTGTCAATGGAAACCGAAAACCCGGTTCCAAACTAAGCACTGGCCCCGAACCAGCCCTGGAACTAGAGGTCTGTGCGGGACAGAATTTTCAGTCCTGCTCCTGCCCGCTCCCGCATTGTGCAGTCCCGCTCCCGCAAAGAATTATGATTTTCAGTCCCGCTCCCGCCCGCGCCTGCCATATTTTGTCCCGCTCCCGCCTGCAAATCCCGCATGATGCAGACGTTCGCGTTATTTCTCACGGAAGTTCTTGTCATTGGCTTGGGGAATTAAACATGCTGAGCTTAGCTGAGCTCTCCACTGACCGATCCTTCACCTAGCGCACGTAGCGAGGGTGCGCGTTGCCAGGCGGCATGCACAGCTGAGGCTTTACAGAGATACCCAACACACCTACCAAAATCTACGGTGGATATTAAGAATATTGTACATTGCACATAGCTTATATGTCACTCCTCACATTTACATTCTAGGAAATACAAGTAGGCCTATAATAAATTAATATAATTTAAAGACAGTGTGATGGTGCCCCGCCCCCTACTTTCTTTTTAAAGCAGCACTTACTTCTGAAGCACTGTGAGCTTCACTAGAGGAGCTCTGCTCTTCTGCCATGATCGGAGATCTCAAACACAGAAGAGCGGAAAGGAATCGGAAACGTACGCGAGATTAGACCACTGTGACAGCGGGGGCGTGGCCAAGCAGCAGTCTGTGAATGGAGGGCGGGGTCGGGGAAGGTAAGTGGCTAGGTCATTACATCTGATGTCAATTTGTGTGTGTGTGTGTGTTTGTTGCAGGGATGGAGTATAAAGGGAAGGGGAGAGGAGAGAAGAGGGATTCGCTCCCTGACCACAACACGTGTGTGTGTGTGAGTGAAAGAAAGAAAGCTGAAAAGCTCAGTAAAATGAGTGGGTGTGAACACGAACTCTCGCCTGCCGTGCTTCTGTGCTCCACCCACATCGGGGATTACTACAGTGGTGCTGAAACCCGGGACGCACACCACTCACTTGAGCTTTTCAGCTTTCTTTCTTTCGTTCGTTCGCTCATTCGTTCACTCACTCACACACACACACACACACGTGTTGTGGTCGGGGAGCAAATCCCTCTTCTCTCCTCTCCCCCTCCCTTTATACTCCATCCCTGCAACAAACAAACACACACACACACAAATTGACATCAGGTGTAATGACCTAGCCACTTACCTTCCCCGACCCCACTCTCCATTCACAGACTGCTGCTTGGCCACGCCCCCGCTGCCACAACCACATCCGCAAATTTAGGCATCTTAAAATGTTTTTATTAATGCCAAATAAAATATCCAGCACAAATTATATATGATAGACATAAATTAATAATTTATAAATTTTGTTTTAAACACGCTTTTAGTTAGCGGGACTGCAGCTTATCACCGCTCCCGCATTGTGCACTCCCCCTCCCACCCGCAATGAGCTTTCAAAATTTGTCCTGCGCCGCACTGCTTTGCGTCGGGTCCCGTGGGTCCTGCGGGACTCCCGCGGGAGTGCAGGGCTCTACCTGGAACTGCTTTGGTGGAAAAGGGGCATCTGTCCTCCTGTGAGTCACTGAAAACAGCTGGGTTTTGGTGTGCATTCAGTTGTCTGGGAAGCGTGCCAAGGACTGCATTGTAGGTGGCTGATAAATGATGTCTTAGACCACCACCTCTGTTCAGTGATGGCCGTTCCAGGTTGACAAAAATGGCTTCTTTAACTCCTCGCTCATACCAACGATCCTCTCTGGCTAAAATGCTTACGTTGCAATCCTGAAATGAGTGTCCTTTATTGTTAAGATGAAGGTAGACAGCAGAGGTAGACAGCAGAAGCCTTTCGGATGAGAGGTGAAACGTCTTCAAGAATCTTCAAGCAAGTCCAGTTGCTCTCTTTTACCACCCACAGTTTACACACAGATAGACCATAAGAGAGGACAAGATCTAATGTGTGTCCTTGTTCATGTGTGGGACCAGACACACACTGCACCAAATTAAATGACTCAATAAGGCCTAAAAACTCCTTCACCAACAGCTTTTCAGGACAACACACGTGAATATTAAAGTACCCGAGAAAAAGGGCACGGTCATACTTAGGCATAATTTCAGCCAGAAGAGCAGAAAAGTCATTCACAAAGCCCTTGTTGTATTTGGGGGGGTTGGTAGATGACGGCGCACAGCACCAGGTCGGAATGACCCACCTCAAATCAGACCCTCCAGGATTTTGTGATGTTGCGATTTGCAACATCAACGGAAATTCAACCAATCCCCGCGAATTCAGGGCGGTGTTGCAATTATATCCAATCACCGCAACTTTCCTGCAAATTTGACCAATCGTTGGCGTCGTCTTGAGGTGACATCGACAAACTACCTTCCGCCTTACTTCCGTGTATACGTTCAAGAGAAGCAGCATGTGCACAGTGTTGCCAGATTGGGTGGTTCCCGCCGGTTTAAAGTGCATTTTGGCAGGTTTTGAACATATTTTGGGCTGGAAAACGTCAGCAGTATCTGGCAACACTGCATGTGTGAGTCAGTGTTTATGTAGGCTTAAATTCTGTTACTGAAAGTGTGTTATGTTTACAGTGAAGGACTGTGTGCACTTTATTTTTTTTTACTTAATACAAGAAATTAATGGATGCCAACGTTTTTGCCAAAATGGTATTTTATTTTCCATTGTTTAGGCAGCTTCAGCATCATACTGTGAGATTCTGTTCAAATTGGTTTTTTTTCTTCTATGAAGCCTGAGCCATTTATTTTATTAGTTTATAATTATTGTTTAATTTAGTCTTCAGGGGAGACTGCCTGCACACAGCACTAGTATTAATAGTTTTTTTCTTACATGAAAGCTGAGGCATTTATATTATATTTTAAGGTAACTTCATGTTGTGCTGTGAGGTTCTATGCACTTTAACTTTTGAACCAACAGGTGCATTTGGATAAGTAAAGCCTATTTTTCTGCATTTTTGCAGTCCTGGTAATCTTTTATATTGGTAAAGTTGTTTATAGGACCATTTCTCAGTGTCTTTGTTTTATAATCAATAGTTTTTCAGTAATAACTTAATATTTAACATATCACTCAATTTTAATCACAAAAAGAGAAAATCGCAACGATTTCTCGCAACTTTCACTTCCTCCCGCAATGTAATCGCAACAAAAACCTAAACACCGCAACTTTCATCGCAATTTTTTGTTAAAACCCCCGCAACATCAGACATTTTAGCCCGCAACAATCACAAAGGCCCGCGGAATTCTTGGGGGGACTGTCAAATAAAGTCACCTCAAAGCTGGAGGGTGGGGATGAGACGGTGCACTGTTTACATTTAAAATCGTTTTTGTAAACTGTCGCCGTTCCCCCGCCACGACCCGACATCCGCGGGGAGTTGAAGTAAAAACAGTCAGCGGGTAAAAGTTGGACCAGAGCGCTGCACTCACCGGCACCGATCCAGGTCTCTGTCACACAGAGGAAATCCCTCAGGAGGAAAGTTTTGTTCGCCAGGGATCTAGCGTTTACCAAGCCAATCCTGGTGAGAGCTGGAGTCTGTGGTCCGGTGGATCGGGGAGCCCGGGCCAGCGTCCTCAGGAGCCGGTGGTTTACCCCGCGCTGAGACAGCCGAAGAGGGCAGCGGCATCGGGGCTGGAGTCCATCAGAAACGCCGGCAACAGGTACCAAGCAGGCGTTGATTGGGTCCAGGAAGCACTGGGGCACCGCAGAAGGAGGGAATAACCCATGTCCTGTCCGGAAAGTGGACGAAGAGCGTGCCAGATGAAGTTTCAGCTTCACCAGCCGGCCGCCGCGGCGACGTGGACGCTTCCGCCGAAAAGGTAAGGCCGAGGCCCGGCACAGGTGAGGTGGAATCCCCGCCAGGAACAGGGGCAAGGTATTGTGTCCACTGTGAGCAAATGGACCTAAATCACTGACATTTTGTCGGATAATCAAGAGCGACTGGCGATCATACACCAGCAGAGACTCGATCTGTTTAGTGCCGATGGTTAAAAACAATAAAAACACCAAACATTGCAGGAGCAGCAGACGGCCAGCCACACACACTGTCACTCTATTAGCTGTAAGTGCTAATGGAGTGAGAAAGTTTTACATTTTAATGATTCTCTTGTTCACTCCAAAACTGCACACATCTTGTGTATATCACTATTTTTCACAGGCATTATGCTCCAATTAGCCTACTTTTTATTACTGCTGATTTACGGCAGGTTTATAAAGTGTGAAACATATACTAGTGCATCTCAAAAAATTAGAATACCATGAAAAAGTTCCTTTTTTTCATAATTTAATTCAAAAAGGTAAACTTTCATATATTCTATATTCATTACATGTAAAGTGAAATATTTAAAGCCTTTTTTGTTTTAATTTTGATGATTATGGGGGTGGCACAGATAGAGGGGGGGGGATTCGTCCCACCCAGATTTAAATTCACCTCGTTCGGTCCCCCCCACTTATAGGGAGGAAAAAATGTCTATGCTGTCTTTCTTTGCATAAGGCAAACCTCACGGAAAAATTACCATTCGGTTTATTAAGGTGCACAGCAGTACATACATAGTTGCAACTGCGCAGACTGCACAGCTCGAGCTTGGTTGCTATGGTTACCCACAACAAGTTTGACAGGCATATCGGGGACAGCGCCTCCTAGTTCAGGACCCCAACACGGCATGATGAAGGATGCCAACAGGCAGAAAACGATTGCATCGTTTTTTCAAAAAAACGACGACTGTAAGTAAACTGTGCCTTACTTTATCATATCACCTTGCAATTTTTTGATAGTCTGTTCAAAGTAATGTCGTAGTGAAAGTAAAATCGTACGGAGTAGAGATGCCTTTCTGGTAGCCTCCTTCTTTCGGTGATAGCCTGTAGATACAGTGCTCAGAAGGCAGTTTTAATGTTTAATCTGGCGTTCCCTGCCATAATTTCAGCGAGCATATTGTTTCATAAGGAAACTTTGCGAAGAGTTGTTGACTGACTGCCGCTCACGCAACACACAGGCATAGTTAGAAATTCAGGATGCACTGGTTTACACTTTACAGTGTAAACCAGGGGTCACCAAACTACGGCCTGCAGGCCGACTCCGGCCCGCCACCCCCCTTTGACCGGCCCCCCAGCCCCCCACCACTTGAACCGGCCCTATGAGGCGATCCCCAAAAGTGGTTATGGCCTATTTTTTTTTTTAATTGCTTTTTGGCAAATAATAACATGTCTGCATCTTGTATTTTGTTGATTTTATCAATTAAAATTGATATTTAGTTATAAAATGAACTATTCATATTTTCCGAATTTTCGTCATATGCTCGCGATCAAGCAGTTACAGGCAGCACATGCGCAGAGAACTGTCAGTGTTCAGGACAGCAAAATGGCTAGCGGTCAGCGAAAAGCTGACAGAGAGTGCAGAGTTTTTAAAGAACAGTGGACCACCGATTATTTTTTTGTTCAGTGTAAGGACCGTGCAGTTTGTCTTGTATGTAAAGAAAGTGTGTCGGTTTTCAAAGAATATAATCTGCGTCGTCACTACGAAACCCGCCACAAAGAGTATGCTAGTTTGCGAGGGCAAACAAGAGAAGACAGGATTCGGAGGATGAAATGCGGACTGGCTGCACAACAGAATGTATTCCTTCCCCAAACCCAGATCAACCAGGCTGCTGTCCGAGCTAGCTATAAGGTAGCTCACCTACTAGCTACCCATGGAAAGCTGTTTACTGATGGGGAATTTGTTAAAGTATGCATGCTTGCTGTGGCCGAGGAGGTGTGTCCCGACAAGGAGTACAAATCAACAAGTACAAATCCAGCTCACCTACATATACTACTGATTTTGATTCCCATTATTCTGTATTATGCTTTAGTTTTGACCTGTAAATGGCCTACTGCTCATTTCATTTTCACCTTGACCTAAAAAATGTTTACTGAACATGCTCAAATGGATAGGCATAAGAGCTGGCTAGTTGATCTATTGCTCATATTATTATAATTTCACTGTTTTTTAAAAATGTATTTATTTTCTAGGCCTATTTATTTGACCTTTATTAAGTGCTGCACACAATTATTAATATTATTAATAATATCAACAGGCCTACCTACAATTTATAATTTTCCACTCACCTTTGCCAGTGTCAATCACCTCAACTAGGCAGATGTTTCTTACCTTGACAGCTTTGATGTTATTTTTATTAGAAAATAAATAAATGGAATATCTGTGGTATTTCAAATTAAAACAAAGTGTGAAGACTCAATTACTACTTTTGCAAACCACTAGTAAAGATAAACAAATATGTGCCAGGAATCAAGTGTGGATATAGTAGTGTGGATATAGTAGTGGGGATGGCTGTGCCAGGCTAGTAATCTCTACTACACAATGAGGCCTGCTGGTGGTCATATTTGTCTGGGTCATACAATTCTATGTTATATAGCTGACCTGACCCCGGCCCCCCATCACAGTCAGGAACGACAATGTGGCCCCCAGAGAAAAAAGTTTGGTGACCCCTGCTTTACACACACACACGTAGCCCAGCCTCTCGCTATGTTTAACAGTTGGAACTTAGCGGTTTTAAAACTAGTTTTGCAGTTTTGCAATTTCTGTGCGTGATGATAATGTGTAAACTTTGGATTTCCATAGGCTATGTTAAAATGTTATTATTGTCCTGGCCTGCAGGTAGTTCCTGGTGATGGCAGTGAGGGAGGTGAAATAACATGTATACACACTACCGTTCAAAAGTTTGGGGTCACCCAGACAATTTTGTGTTTTCCATGAAAAGTCACACTTTTATTTACCACCATAAGTTGTAAAATGAATAGAAAATATAGTCAAGACATTTTTCTGGCCATTTTGAGCATTTAATCGACCCCACAAATGTGACGCTCCAGAAACTCAATCTGCTCAAAGGAAGGTCAGTTTTATAGCTTGTCTAAAGAGCTCAACTGTTTTCAGCTGTGCTAACATGATTGTACAAGGGTTTTCTAATCATCCATTAGCCTTCTGAGGCAATGAGCAAACACATTGTACCATTAGAACACTGGAGTGATAGTTGCTGGAAATGGGCCTCTATACACCTATGTAGATTGCACCAAAAACCAGACATTTGCAGCTAGAATAGTCATTTACCACATTAGCAATGTATAGAGTGTATTTCTGATTAGTTTAAAGTGATCTTCATTGAAAAGAACAGTGCTTTTCTTTCAAAAATAAGGACATTTCAAAGTGACCCCAAACTTTTGAACGGTTGTGTGTGTGTGTGTGTGTGTGTATATATATATATATATATATATATATATATATATATATATATATATATATATACACACATATACACAAAATGGAATCATTTGCTGACAGCTCAGTCCCCCCCAGTTCAAAAATCCTATCTGCACCCCTGGTGGCACGCGGCATGGTAGTGTAGTGGTTAGCACTGTCGCCTCACAGCAAGAAGGTTCCGGGTTCGAGCCCCGTGGCCGGTGAGGGCCTTTCTGTGCGGAGTTTGCATGTTCTCCCCGTGTCCGCGTGGGTTTCCTCCGGGTGCTCTGGTTTCCCCCACAGTCCAAAGACATGCAGGTTAGGTTAACTGGTGACTCTAAATTGACCATAGGTGTGAGTGTGAATGGTTGTCTGTGTCTATGTGTCAGCCCTGTGATGACCTGGCGACTTGTCCAGGGTGTACCCCACCTTTCGCCCGTAGTCAGCTGGGATAGGCTCCAGCTTGCCTGCGACCCTGTAGAAGGATAAAGCGGCTAGAGATAATGAGATGAGATGATTATGGCTTATAGCTCATGAAAATCAGAAATCCAGTATCTCAAATTATTAGAATATTCCCTAAGATCAATCAAAAAAAGGATTTACAATACAGAAATGTCCAACTTCTGAAAAGTACATTCATTTATACACTCAATACTTGGTTGGGGCTCCTTTACCATGAATTACTGTATCAATGCGGTGTTGCATGGAGGTGATCAGTCTGTGGCACTGCTGAGGTGTTATTGAAGCCCAGGTTGCTTTGATAGTGGCCTTCAGCGTATCTATTTTTGGGTCGGGTGTTTCTCATCTTCCTCTTGACAATACCCCATAGATTCTCTATGGGGTTCAGGTCAGGCAAGTTGGCTGGCCAATCAAACACAGTAATATCATGGTCAGCAAACAATCCTGCTGGAAAAGGAAATCAGCATCTCCAAAAAGCTTGTCAACAGATGGAAGCATGAAGTGCTCTAAAATCTCCTGGTAGATGGCTGTGTTGACTTTGGACTTGATAAAATACAGTGGACCAACACCAGCAGATGACATGGCACCCCAAATCATCACAGACTGTGGAAACTTCACACTGGGCTTCAAACACCTTGGATTCTGTGCCTCTCCACTCTTCCTCCAGACTCTAGAACCATGATTTCCAAATTAAATGCAAAATGTACTTTCATCTGAAAAGAGGACTTTGGACCACTTGGCAACAGTCCATTTCTTTCTCTCCTTAGCCCAGATAAGACACTTCTGACATTGTCTCTGGCTCAGGAGTAGCTTGATATTAGGAATGCGAAAGTTGTATCCCCTTTCTTGAAGATGTCTGTTCGTGATGGGTCTTGATACACTGACACCAGCCTCAGTCCACTCCTTGTGAAGCTCTCCCAAGTTCTTGAATCAACTTTTCTTGACAATCCTCTCAAGACTGCGGCCATACTTGTTAATGTGTTTGAGATCATCAAAGACCAAATAGTAAATAATAAAAATACAGTAAAATAGCCCTATTCCATAACTGTAGTAGTCCATATTATGTCAAGAACTGCTCAACTAAGTAAAGAGAAATGACATTCATCATTATTTTAAGATATGAAGTGTCATTTAATTAATTAAAGTAAATAAAAATAATTTAATCAGAGGTGTGTCCAAACTTTTGACTGGTACTGGAAGCATTTTAGCTTTTCTCATGGGTGAGGACACGGTCATTAAAATTTTGTCTGTGTGTAGAAGTAGGTAAAGCTAATGACATTTGGTTGTTTCAGGGTACTTTGGCTAAAGCTAAGGAAACAGCTCAGAATGCTCTGGAAACCAGTGCTGAACTTTGCACTCAAGGCACAGTGGAGGTGCTGCAGACAGAACTTATTGAGAGTTGCTCTTCTTGTGACAACTTATTGAAGGTGAGTGAGAAAAAGTCTGCTATTCAAAATAATGAAGGAACCCCATATTTTTGGTACATAAAGAATTGTACTGCAGGATGATTTCCTGATTACCAATAACATTGCTGGTGACATTTTCGGTCATTTCCCTCTTTTTAACACAGTTATAACAAGTGAGCGGGTGCAAATAAAAAGAGCTTGCAAACAGCAGTGCCCAAATTATTTGTTAAAAAAATAATAAAAACTGCACCAACACTGCTGTGACCTTTTCTAGATTTTCATTACTTGCTGCTTTTATTACATCTAACACAGGTCATGAAGAATTCAGGAACTAGTTGATGTGTAAGGAAAGGTCATGGCATAATAATCATTTCAACCCAGCCCTGCAGTTTCCAGGGCTGTTTCCAATTTTGCATTTTCAAAAAAGTGAAATGGCTTATTGCAGACATGAAAATTAAGCAGTCAATAAAAGTAATTAAATTAATTATCAAATTAATCTCTTGCTACATTTTTTTCACACCTGACCACCACCAATCTATTAAGACTAAGCCAGGCCTATCTGAAAATTTCATTATAGTGCACCAATAAAATGTGAATCAAAGTGTCTATGTCATTCATCACTTTTGGTGAAAAGAAATGACAGATGTTGCATTGCAGATGTGAATATTAAGCACTCAAGTTTGAGCCTCTTCTACCCCCTGTCTGTTTTAGGCTTGGCAGCAAGAGCAGCAGAAACACAGTATGGTTTTGGCCCAGTATGAAGAGATTAAGGTTAGGGTTTTTTTTTTTCTCATGGGTCCATGACTGTTGTTGTGTGTGGACAGTACAGTAACCTTGGTAGTTTCAAACACTCATTGTGAAATCCAAAATTTGGCCATCATTAATTTTTACCACTTCATTTGACAACTGATAAACACATGCTGTAGGGATCTTTCTTGGCAAACTAATAACCTTTGGTCTTTGACCTTCCAGCTCTCTTTCGCTGAAGCAGAGGAGAGAGCTCAGGAGACCAAAGCTGTCCTGGAACAAGAGCAGCAGAAATACAGTACCTACTTGGCCCATTTTGAAGGGATTAAGGTAAGTTTTTCTTCTCATGAAGCCATGTTACAATTGTGTGTGCAAATTTTTTTTGGTAATGTAGAGGAGTAAATGCAGTGCTGTTTGAGGTTTCAAACACTTAATTGTGTAATGATCTTTGTTCATGATGCATCCTTGATTACAACTGTTCCACTCAAAACTGGTGAAAATCCTTGCTGGTGCACAAGCTGCTGCCAAGGTTCATAGATTCCTGAATGGAACCGGTTCAAGAACCCATCCCTGTTGGTCAAAAAGTAGCTTGTGAGGCACCAGGCAATGATACTTAAGAATATTTTTGCCTTAGACTCAGTAGTGAGATGGTTCTAAACTCCTCAATGTTTTCTTCCGTTGGAATCCTGATGCCATCTGCGCATCTCCATTGGTGGGCCACGTTGCCACTATATCAGATGTACGTACCTGCTGCAAAAATGTTCTACTGCAAATTCATAAAAAATGTTGCCACGGGGTGGAAAGATGCCACATAACAAGTTGCAGTCATAGTTAAGCTGAAACTTCCTAAAGTTGTCAGGGACATCATTATTAAACAGCGCTTGACTGGAAAAATGGAAATGTGAAAGGTTCATGGAATTACAACTAATCATCCCTGGACTGGTCCGTCACACAAGATTTCACAACATGCTCTCAGACTAATGACAAGGAAGATAAGAGAGAAACCAGAGTCATTGGAAGAGCTGCAGGACAATCTGAAAGCAGCAGGAAGAATAATTCCACTGAAATCAATAATCAGTGAGCACACTAAATAATAATAATTATAATAATTCAAGATTCAAGGAATCTGATCCATGCTATCAATACCTGGGCCATAGCTGTCATATGTTACAGTGATGGAATTGTAATTTGGACAAAGTTGGAGAGTGAGGACCTAGATAGGAAGATGATTGAAGCTCATGACCATGTACGGTGCTTTGCACCCCAAGTCAAATGTCAACAGGCTTTACATGAAGTGAGCTAATGGTGGGCATGGGTTGATTGGAAGGAAGGAAAAGATACCTTCAAAACATGGAAACAACAGGAGAAGTGGGAGGAGCTGCTGGACATGCATTTACATGGACAGTTTGAGCGGGAGACAGAGGGTCTGAAAGATCTGGAGGTCTTTTGGGTATGGTTGAGCAATGGAGATTTGAAGAGAAGCACTGAGAGGCTCATAATGGCAGCACAAGAGTAAGCATTACACACAAAATTAGTGGCAGATAGTATTTACCATACAAGTGACAGAGAAATGCAGATTGTGCACTGAAAAGACCAAAAGTGTCAGGCATATTGCCAAAAATTTGGATACCAGGCTACCGATAAGTGGTATGAACATATGCCAGTGAAGGGGATGGAAGAGGAAGACAAACCGAAGTTGTTTTTTGAACCATGATTTTCAAATTGACAGTCATTGAACATCGACGTCCTGATATAGTGGTATTAGATCAAGAAAATAATCAATATCATATCATTGATGTAGCCCTCCCAGCAGATTAGAACATTATTAGGACACAAATAGAAAAGATTGAAGCCTACTCTGAGCTGAAGGTGGAGATTGCAAGATTGAGGAGAATGTCTGAGGGTAAGGTGGCAGTAATACCAGTGGTGATTGGAGCCTTAGAGTCAATACCACTGAGGTTCAAAGATTGAGGACAGCTTGGAATCCAATATGATCTATGCCCTTTGCAGAAGTCAGCCCTTTTGGGTACAGCTCACATACTGAGAAAAGTACTGGCTGTCTGAGGCCTTGTTGAGGCTTCATAGACAGTAAACATGCCAATGAAAACACTGGGTGACATGGGAATAATAATAATAATAATAATAATAATACAAGATAATTTGGTGAGACAAAGAAAAAATAGAATTCTTTGGCAAGAAGTCAGTTTGTCATGTTTAGAGAAAGAAAGTTTATGCCGATGATCTAAAGTATACCCTCCCCACTGTGAAGGATGGACGTGGAGGCACTATGATTTGGGTCTGCTTCTCTCTAAATGGCACTCGGGCATTATACATCATAAAAGAAACCATGAACCGACTGATCCATGATTGGAGTCCTGAGACACATTAGAGGATAATGTAATCTCTTTAGTCAAGACACATAATCTCAGGTAAAGTTGGACGTTTGAAAAAGCACAACAGACCCTAACTTGGAGCTAAAATAATTCAAAAAGGCCTTGGATGGCGTCGCCAATCTGCTGATTTCAATATCACTGAAAATGTATGGTGAATACTAAAATTGCAAGTCTATCCCAAGGATCCTCATAACCTTGGGGAACTGAAGATTATTTGTCAAGAGGAATGGGTCAAATTTGAACCACAATTCTGCAAAAAGATTATTACTTCTTACTGTACATGTTTCAAAACTGTAAATGCTAACAATTGTTTTGCAATAGAGTACTAATACTGGTGATTTATTTTGGATTATTAGTAATCACCTATCAATTTCATGTAATCAGAATGCTCTGCAGCAAGAGAACAATGAACTGAGGAACTCCATAGATACACTGCAAGACTCAGTGGAGAAGTTGGAGGTAGAACTCTGTGAGACCCAGAGGGTGAGTGAAGAATTACAGAACATAAGTGAGAAAAGCCTTAATAATAATTTAGAGTTGGACATAAAAATAGACTTTTTAAAAATAAAAAATACCTGCACAATAAACAATGCTCTAAAAGAGTCATGGCAAAAATGCAGCAACATTGCTGCAACCTTTTCTAAATGTAAATCTTTTGCTATATTTTCCAGACCTGACCACTGGCGATCTATTAAGACTAAACCAGTCCTCCCCTAAAATTTAATTATAGGGAACCGATAAAATGTTAATCAATGTGTTTATATTATTGATCACTTTTGGTGAAAAGAAATGACAGATGTTGCATTGCAGATGTGAATATTAAGTACTCAAGTTTGAGCCTCTTCTACCCCCTATCTGTTTTAGGCTCGACATCAAGAGCAGCAGAAACACAGTATGGTTTTGGCCCAGTATGAAGAGTTTAAGGTTACAGTTTTTTTTTTCTCATGGATCCTTGCCTGTTGTGTGTGTACAGTAACGTTGGGGGTTTCAAACATTCTCAGTGTGAAATCCAGAATTGGGCTATCGCTCATTTTTACCACTTCATTTGACAACTGATAAACAGATGCTGTGGGGATCTTTCTAGGCAAACTAATAAGCTTTGGTCTCCTAAACTCTCTCCTTCGCCCTTTGTCTGAAGCTGAGGAGAGAGCTCAGGAGACCAAAGCTGTCCTCGAGCAGGAGCATCAGATAAACAGAGATCTTTTGGCCAAGTATGAAGGGCTTAAGGTAAGTTTTTCTTCTCATGAATCCACGACTGCTATTGTGTGTGTGTGTGTGTGATCTCTCATCTCATTATCTCTAGCCGCTTTATCCTGTTCTACAGGGTTGCAGGCAAGCTGGAGCCTATCCCAGCTGACTACGGGCGAAAGGCGGCATACACCCTGGACAAGTCGCCAGGTCATCACAGGGCTGACACATAGACACAGACAACTACTCACACTCACACCTATGGTCAATTTAGAGTCACCAGTTAACTTAACCTGCATGTCTTTGGACTGTGGGGGAAACCGGAGCACCCGGAGGAAACCCACACGGACACGGAAATGTGGAAGGTTCATGGAGTCACAGCTAATCGTCCCTGGACTGATCCGTCACACAAGATTTCACAACATGCTCTCAGACTAATGACAAGGAAGGTAAGAGAGAAACCAGAGCCATTGGAAGAGCTGCAGGACGATCTGAAAGCAGCATGAAGAACAGTTCCACTAAAATCAATAGTCAATGAGCACACTAAATAATAATAACAAATATACAATATTCGTTGGTCAGACAAAGAAAAAATAGCATTCTCTGGCAACAAGTCGGCGTGTCATGTTTGGAAAAAGAAAGTTTATGCTGATGATCTAAAGTATATCCTCCCCACTGTGAAGGATGGATGTGGAAGCATTATGATTTTGTTCTGCTGCTCTCTAAATGCCACTTGGGCATTATATGTCATAAAAGGAATCATAAAAATATGGATTCATGATTAAAGTCCTGAGACACATTAGAGGATAATGTAATCTCTTTGGTCAAGACACATAATCTTGGGTAAAGTTGGATGTTTGAAAAAAACACAACAAACCTTAACTTGGGGCCAAAATAATTCAAAAAGGCCTTGGATGGCGTTGCTAGTCTACTGACTTCCATACCACTGAAAATGTATGGTGGATACTAAAATTGCAAGTCTATCAGAGTGGGTAGGTGGAGCTCATTAGCCTTGGTTGGCACTCCACCTAGGAAAAGGAAAACTCTGATTTCAAACCTCCGCAGCCTTGTGGCAATACCCTGTCTGGGATAGGCCATCAAGTTCTGGTATCTTCAAACCAGATAGCTCCAGGCTGATGAGGCTCGATAACCTGGCTGGCGACTCATCTAGGGGAGAGAACTCCAAAATCAACCGCTGCTGTCTCGCAACTTACCCTTCCATGGGAGAGACTTCGGGAGTAAACCCTGAGGATAAATCCGGCGGTGAAGTCTGTTAGGTGGGTCATCGTTGCTACAACCTTGTCCCGGCAACTCCTGCGTCGCCCTGATGCCAGGCATACTTGCATTTTCCCTGGACCCCATCAGCTGCGGGGAGAGGGGGGACCTACTGCATGGGCAACAGTTAGTCCTCCATATCAATCTGCCCAGGCTTGCACCTGGAGAGGCCACTCCAGCTTCGCTGTTCTTCAGCGTAGGCATAACACAGGGAGCAGCAGTCTACCAGTTATAAGTCCATGCTCCTTTGGCGTAGAGCTGGGTGCTAGGGGTTGCTCTTGACGGTGGGAGGAATCTTTTAATTCCATTGGGTAGTCACCGCCCACCTTAATCCGGGCAGCCCTCGGACAATAAGGTACTACCCCGCCACAACCTGCTTGCTCCATTGGGTGCTTGGAGCTAGGACAAAATCGACAGGCGGGTTGTAAATCCCAGCACCTGGCAAACATTGTTCACGCACTATGAAGATGCCAGCTCTTCAAATATCAAGCTGGAATGTAAGAACAATATGTCCCAGTTTTAATCGCGACCCTCAGTTTATGGACGACCTTCAGAAGACTGCTGTAATAGACAGAGAACTCCACCGCCTCAACGTCGACACTGCAGCATTGCAAGAGACTAGACTACCTGACGTGGGATCCTTACGAGAACAGAATTACACATTTTTCTGGCAGGGGAAAAGATTCGACGAGTCTAGACTACATGGCGTAGGCTTTGCAGTTAAGAACTCCTTGCTGTCCACCATCGAGCCTCCATTAGGGGGTTCGGAGAGACTTCTGACCTTACGGATGACAACTAGAACAGGTGTAGTCAACTTTGTGTGTGTTTATTCACCAACTCTATGCTCCAGACCGTGGAAGAGAAAGGCCAGTTCTACGACGCCCTTGACTCGACCATCAAAAGTGTGCCCAGCAAGGAAGGACTCTTTATCATGGGAGACTTCAACGCTAGGGTTGGTGCTGACTTTGAAGCTTGGCCGTCTGTCACTGGCCATCATGGTATTGGTAAGATGAACGAAAATGTCCAAAGGCTTCTAGAGCTCTGTTCTTTCCACAACCTGGTGGTGACCAACACCTTCTTCCAGAACAAGGAGAGGCACAAAGTTTCATGGCGCCACCCAAGATCCAACCAATGGTACCAGCTAGACCTGATTCTCGCCAGGAAAAAAGACCTGAATCATGTGCACAACACCAGAAGCATGCACAGCGCTGACTGTGACACCGACCACATCCTTGTTCGCTCTGTCCTTTGCCTCGTTCCACGCAAGCTACATCACTCCAAGACGAAGTGTGTCCCACGTATTAATGCCAGCCGAGCCTCATGTCCACTCAGATTACAAACGCTTCTCGATTCCCTAAAAACATCTTTGGGAAACAGCTATTCACCTGCAGAGACAGCTGAATTGAAATGGACTCATGTACGCACCGCCCTATACTAATCTGGGCTCGAGGCATTCGGAAGGAACAACAGAACCAGGATTGGTTTGAAGCCAACTGGCAGGAAATGGAGCCCGTAGTGGAGGTAAAGCGTGTTGCACATTTAGCCCATGTAAGCAATCCATGTCAGGCTACAAGGGATGCACTGAGAGCTGCACGCAGTAGATGCCAAAAGACGGCCCAACGCTGCGCAAATGACTACTGGCTGAAGCTCAGTCAGAGGATCCAGTCTGATGCTGACTGCAGAAACACCAGCAGCATGTATGCAGGCATTAAGAAGGCCACAGGCCCGTCAGCTACAAAGAGCATCCCACTGAAATTCAAATCTGGCGAATTCATCACTGACCAGAAGAAGCAGATGGAGCGATGGGTGGAGCACTATCTAGAACTGTACTCCACCCAAAATGTAGTTATAGATACTGCCCTTGACACCATCAGCCAGCTGCCCATTCTTGCAGAACTGGACAAGGAACCTACAATGCAAGAACTCAGTAAGGCTATTGACTCCCTATCGAGTGGCAAGGCCCCGGGTGAGGATGGAATTCCCCCCGAAGTGATCAAGCATGGCAAAGAAGCACTTATCCCAGACCTGTACGATCTATTCATACTGGTCTGGAGGGAGGGCTCCGTTCCGCAGGACTGGCATGGCGCCAAGATTGTAACCCTCTATAAGAACAAAGGTGACTGCAGTGACTGTAACTGCTACAGGGGCATCTCCCTGCTGAGCATAGTGGGCAAGATCCTAGCCAGAGTCATCCCGGAGCGACTGTATGTCCTAGCAACTCACGTGTACCCAGAAGCTCAGTGTGCCTTTAGGGCTGGCAGGTCTACCATTGACATGATCGTCTCCATTAGACAACTGCAGGAAAAATGCCGGGAGCAGAACAAACCACTCTTCCTCGCCTTCATTGACCTAATCAAGGCATTTGACCTCGTTAGCAGAAGCGGACTTTCCTCATCTTGAAGATCGGCTGCCCCCCTAAGCTGCTTTCCATCATAGAGTCCTTCCACATGGATATGTACAGCACTGTCTGCTACAACGGACAAATGTCAACACCATTCCCAATCCACAGTGGAGTCAAGCAGGGCTGCGTTCTCGCACCAACACTGTTCGGGGTATTCTTCTCAGTGCTTCTAGCATACGCCTTCAAGGACAACAAAGATGGTGTCTACCTCCACACGCGATCTGACGGAAAGCTGTTCAACCTAGCAAGACTTCGCGCTAAGACCAAGATCAGACACGTCACCACCAGAGAGGCTTTCTTTGCAGACGACATTGCTCTAGCCACCCACTCAGGTGATGCTCTACAGAGACTGATCAACCTTTTCGCTAAAGCTTGTGATGAGTTCGGTCTTACCATCAGCATAAAGAAGATTGAAGTGATGGGACAAGGCATTGACCACCCGCCACGTATCTATCTTGGAAGCCACGAGCTTAACTCAGTCGAGAAATTCCAGTACCTTGGGTCCATAATTAGCTCGAATCTCTCACTAGAACCAGAGATCAATGCTAGAATAGGAAAGGCCTCAGCAATCATGTCCAAGCTCCACACCAGAGTATGGTCCAACAACAACCTCACCATTAGTACTAAAATGCAGGTGTACAGAGCTTGTGTCCTGAACACACTTCTCTACTTCAGCGAAATTTGGACAACCTACTCTGCTCAGGAGAGAAGACTCAACAGCTTCCATCTTCGCTGCCTCAGATGCATCCTTGGCATGAGTTGGCAAGATAAAATCCCAAACACCGATGTGCTTGAGTGCGCAGAACTTCCATCTATTTACACGCTCCTTAGCCAATGCCGTCTTCGCTGGCTGGGCCATGTACACTGCATGGATGATGGCAGAATACCTAAAGATCTACTGCGAGTTGTCAGAAGGCTCTAGATCTCGTGGCTGCCCAAGGCTCCGCTTCAAAGATGCCTGCAAGCGTGACTTAAAATCCACCGGGATCAGCGTACAGTCTTGGGAGACCACTGCCGAGTCCAGAAGTTCTTGGAAAGCTGCTGAACTATTACGTAGTGTCAACCAAAACCGAAAAAGAGCAGCACACAAGTCTTCCCGGCAAGATCAGGAACCATCTTTGTACATCTGTCCTTCTTGCCAAAGAGACTGCCATTCCCGCATTGGTTTGTTTAGCCATGCAAAGAAGTGCTAATCAAGGTGCATCCCATCGTCTCACGAGACGGAAGGTGGCCGACGACGACGATCAGAGGGACCCTCATAACCTTGGGGAATTGAAGATTATTTGCCAAGAGGAATGAGCCAAATTTGAACCACAATTCTGCAAAATGATTATTACTTCTAACTGTATATGTTTCAAAACTGTAAATGCTCAAAATGATTTTGCAACAAAGTACTTACATTCGTGATTTGTTTTGGATTATTGGTAATCACCTATCAATTTCATGTACTCAGAATACGCTGAAGTATGAAAACAACAAACTGAGGGACCACGTAAATACACTGCAAGACTCCGTGGAGAAGTTGGAGGTAGAACTCTGTGAGACCCAGAGGGTGAGTGAAGAATTACAGAACATAAGTGAGAAAAGCCTTAATAGTAATTTAGAGTTGGACATAAAAAGAGAATTTTTAAAAATAAAAAAATACCTGCACAATAAACAATGCTCCAAAAGAGTCATGGCAAAAATGCAGCAACATTGCTGCAACCTTTTCTAAATGTAAATCTTTTGCTACATTTTTCACATCTGACCACCGGCGATCTATTAAGACTAAGCCGGTCCTGCCCTAAAATTTCATTATAGTGCACCGATAAAATGTGAATTAATCAATGTGTCTCTTATTCATCACTTTTGGTGAAAAGACATTCCAGACATTGCATTGCAGATGTGAATATTAAGCACTCAAGTTTGAGCCTCTTCTACCCCCTGTCTGTTTTAGGCTTGGCAGCAAGAGCAGCAGAAACACAGTATGGTTTTGGCCCAGTATGAAGAGTTTAAGGTTAGTTTTTTTGCTTTTTTTTTTCTCATGGATACATGATTGCTGTTGTGTGTGGACAGTACAGTAACGTTGGGGGTTTCAAACGGTCTCACTGTGAAATCCAAAATTTGGCCATCACTCATTTTTACCTCTTCATTTGACAACTGATAAACAGATGCTGTGGGGATCTTTCTTGGCAAACCTTTGGTCTTTGACCTTCCAGCTCTCTTTGGCTGAAGCTGAGGAGAAAGCTCAGGAGACCAAAGCTGTTCTGGAGCAAGAGCAGGAGGAATCCAGTGCCTACTTGGCTCAGTATGAAGAGACTGAGGTAAGTTTTTCTTCCACGACCGCTATTGTGTGTGTAAGAATTTTTTTGTAATGCAGAGGAGTAAATACAGTGCTGTTTGTGGTTCCAAACACTTCATTGTGCAATAGGCTTCGTTCATGATGCATCCTTGATTACAACTGTTCCACTCAAACTGGTGAAAATATGTGCTGATGTACAAG
The DNA here is from genome assembly GCF_027579695.1 of Neoarius graeffei. Lineage (NCBI taxonomy): Eukaryota > Metazoa > Chordata > Actinopteri > Siluriformes > Ariidae > Neoarius > Neoarius graeffei. The sequence continues at coordinate 37,634,976 of NC_083584.1, read as the reverse complement.
CTGGCACCAAGTTTCAATGATTGAACAAATGGAACCAGTTCAAGAACTTATTTCCTGTTGGTCAAAATGTAGCTTGTGAGGCCGCAGGCAATGATACTTAAGAATATTTTTACCTTAGACTCAGCAGTGAGATGGTTCTAAACTCCTCAATGTTTTCTTCCGTTGGAATCCAGATGCCATCTGTGCATCTCCATTGGTGGGCTACGTTGCTACTATATCAGATATACGTACCTGCTGCAAAAATGTTCTACTGCAAATTGAGCCTGGTGTCATAAAAGATATTGCCATTGGGTGCAAAGATGCCACATAAGTTGCAGTCATAGTTAAGGTGGAACTTTATAAAGTTGTCAGGGACATCATTATTAAACAGTACTTGACTGGAAAAATGGAAATGTGGAAGGTTCATGGAATCACAATTAATCGTCCCTGGACTGATCCGTCACAGAAGATTTCACAACATGCTCTCAGACTAATGACAAGGAAGGTAAGAGAGAAACCAGAGTCATTGGAAGAGATGCAGGACAATCTGAAAGCAGCAGGAAGAACAATTCCACTGAAATCAATGAGAATAATAATAATAATAATAATAATAATAATAATGCACAAATATACAATATACTTTGGTCAGACAAAGAAAAAAATAGAATTTTTTGGCAACAAGTCAGCGTGTCATGTTTAGAGAAAGAAGGTTTGCGCCTGTGATGTAAAGTATGCACATTAGACGGTAATGTAAGCCATATGGTCAAGACACATAATCTCAGGTAAAGTTGGACGTTTGATATTATTCATCACTCATAACCTTGGGGGACTGAAGATTATTTGCCAAGAGGAATGGGTCAAATTTGAAACACAATCATGCAAAAATATTACATGTCTAAAAACTGTAAATACTAACAATGGTTTTGCAATAGAGTACTAATATTGATCATTTGTTTTGGATTATTGCTAATAATATTGCCAATCGATTCATGCACTCAGAATACGCTGCAGCATGAGAAGATCGACCAAAGGGACCACGGAAAAACACCACAAGACTTAACGGAGAAGTTGGAAGTTGAACCCTGTGGGACCCAGAGCATGAGTGAAGAGTTACAGAATGAAAGTGAGAAAAGCCTTAATGACAATTTAGAGGTGGACATAAAAAAGAGACTTAAAAAAAATACCTGGATAATAAAAAATGCTCCACAAGAGTAATGTTAAAAATGCAGCAACATTGCTGCAACCTTTTCTAAAAGTAAATCTTTTGCTACATTTTTCACAGTTGACCACCGGCGATCTATTAAAACTAAACCGGTCCTCTCCTAAAATTTCATTATAGCGCACCGATAAAATGCTAATCAGTGTGTCTATATTATTCATCACTTTTGGTGAAAAGAAATGACAGACATTGCATTGCAGATGTGAATATTGCAGATGTGAATAGAAACTGCATTACAGATGTGAATATTAAGCACTCAAGTTTGAGCCTCTTCACCCCCTTGTCTGTTTTAGGCTCGGCAGCAAGAGCAGCCCTGTGCGACGAGATTAAGGCGAGTTGTTTTTTTTTGGTTGTTTGTTTTTTTTTTTCTTCTCATGGATCCATGACTGCTGTTGTGTGTGGACAATACAGTAAGGTTGGGGGTTTGAAACACTAATTGTGAAATCCAGAATTGGGCCATCACTCATTTTTGCCACTTCATTTGACAACTGATAAACAGATGCTGTAGGGATCTTTCTTGGCAAACTAATAACCTTTGGTCTTTGACCTTCCAGCTCTGTTTGGCTGAACCTGAGGAGAGAGCTCAAGAGACCAAAGCTGTACTTGAGCAAAAGCAGCAGAAAAACAGTCCTTTTGGCCAAGTATGAAGGGATTAAGGTAAGTTTTTCTTCTCATGAAGCCTGCTATTGTGTGTGTAAGAATTTTTTTTTTGTAATGCAGAGGAGTAAATACAGTGCTGTTTGGGGTTCCAAACACTTCATTGTGCAATGGCCTCCAGTGACGACGTATTCTTGATTACAACTGTTCTACTCAAAACTGGCGAAATACATGCTGGTGCACAAGCTGGCACCAAGGTTCAAAGAATCCTGAATGGAACTGGTTCACGAACCCATTCCCTGTTGGTTGAAAAGTAGCTTGTGAGACACCAGACACTGATACTTAAGAATATTTTTGCCTTAGACTCAGCAGTGAGATGGTTCTAAACTCCTCAATGTTTCTTCCACTGGAATCCAGATGCCACCTGCATAGCTCCATTGGTGGGCTACATTGCCACTATATCAGATGTACATGAATGCTGCAAAAATATTCTACTACAAATTGGACCTGGTGTCATAAAAGATGTTGCCATTGGGTGGAAAGATGCCACATAAGTTGCAGTCATAGTTAAGGTAGAACTTCCTAAAATTCTAATCTAAAGATCAGAGTCCTGAGACACATTAGAGATAATGTAATCTCTTTGGTCAAGACACAATCTCAGAAAAAATTGGACATTTAAAACAAACAAACAAACAAACAAACAAACAAACAAACAAACAAAAAACCCACAACAAACCCTAATTTATGGCCAAAATACAGTTAGGTCCATAAATATTTGGACAGAGAAAACATTTTTCTAATTTTGGTTCTGTACATTACCACAATGAATTATGAACAAAACAATTCAGATGCAGTTGAAGTTCAGACTTTCAGCTTTAATTCAGTGGGTTGAACAAAATTATTGCATAAAAATGTGAGGAACTAAAGCATTTTTTAAACACAATACCTTCATTTCAGGGGCTCAAAAGTAATTTGACAAATTAAATAATTGAAAATAAAATGTTCATTTCTAATACTTGGTTGAAAACCCTTTGTTGGCAATGACTGCCTGAAGTCTTGAACTCATGGACATCACCAGGCGCTGTTTCCTCCTTTTTAATGCTCTGCCAGGCCTTTACTGTACCGGTTTTTAGTTGCTGTTTGTTTGTGGGCCTTTCTGTCTGAAGTTTAGTCTTTAACAAGTGAAATGCATGCTCAATTGGGTTGAGATCAGGTGACTGACTTGGCCATTCAAGAATATTCCACTTCTTTGCTTTAATAAACTCCTGGGTTGCTTTGGCTTTATGTTTTGGGTCATTGTCCATCTGTATTATGAAATGCCGACCAATCAGTTTGGCTGCATTTGGCTGGATTTGAGCACACAGTATGTCTCTGAATACCTCAGAATTCATCCGGCTGCTTCTGTCCTGTGTCACATCATCAATAAACACTAGTGACCCAGTGCCACTGGCAGCCATGCATGCCCAAACCATCACACTGCCTCCGCCGTGTTTTACAGATGATGTGGTATGCTTTGGATCATGAGCTGTACCATGCCTTCGCCATACTTTTTTCTTTCCATCATTCTGGTAGAGGTTGATCTTGGTTTCATCTGTCCAAAGAATGTTCTTCCAGAACTGTGCTGGCTTTTTTAGATATTTTTTAGCAAAGTCCAATCTAGCCTTTTTATTCTTGAGGCTTATGAGTGGCTTGCACCGTGCAGTGAACCCTCTGTATTTACTTTCATGCAGTCTTCTCTTTATGGTAGATTTGGATATTGATATGCCTACCTCCTGGAGAGTGTTGTTCACTTGGTTGGTTGTTGTGAAGGGGTTTCTCTTCACCATGGAAATTATTCTGCGATCATCTACCACTGTTGTCTTCTGTGGGCGTCCAGGTCTTTTTGCATTGATGAGTTCACCAGTGCTTCCTTTCTCAGGATGTACCAAACTGTAGATTTTGCCACTCCTAATATTGTAGCAATTTCTCGGATGGGTTTTTTCTGTTTTCTCAGCTTAAGGATGGCTTGTTTCACCTGCATGGAGAGCTCCTTTGACTGCATGTTTTCTTCACAGCAAAATCTTCCAAATGCAAGCACCGCACCTCAAATCAACTCTAGGTCTTTTATCTGCTTAACTGAGAATGACATAACGAAGGAATTGCCCACACCTGCCCATGAAATAGCCTTTGAGTCAATTGTCCAATTACTTTTGGTCCCTTTAAAAACAGGGTGGCACATGTTAAGGAGCTGAAACTCCTAAACCCTTCATCCAATTTTAATGTGGACACCCTCAAATGAAAGCTGAAAGTCTGGACTTTATGTCCATTATATAACTATAACTTGAATATGTTTCATTAAACAGGTAAAAAAACAAAATTTGTGTCAGTGTCCAAATATATATGGACCTAACTGTAATTCAAAAAGGCCTTGCATGGCATCAACAATCTACTGACATCAGTACCACTGAAAATGTATGGTGGATACTAAAATTGCAAGTCTATCAGAGGGACCCTCATAACTTTGGGGAACTGAAGATTATTTGCCAAGAGGAATGAGCCAAATTTGAACCACAATTCTGCAAAAAGATTATTACTTCTTACTGTATTTTTCTCAAAACTGTAAATGCTAACAATGGTTTTGCCACAGCGTACTAATATTGGTGATTTGTTTTGGATCATTGCTAATATCTGATCAATTTCATACGCTCAGAGTTCGCTGGAGCACGAAAACATCGACCTGAGGGACTACATAAATACACTGCAAGACTCAGTGGAGAAGTTGGAGGTTGAACTTTGTAAATTTCCCCTTGTGGGATAATAAAAGGCTATTTTATCTTATCTTGAACTGTGTGAGACCCAGTGTCCTTTTGGTCCCAAAGCTGCTTCCCTCCCCATTAGGCCATGGCTTTCCCATCTGGCAGAAAGTACAGGAGCATCCATGCCAATGCCACCAGACTCTGCAACTGTTATAATAATCATAATAAAATAACAAATTATTGTACCAGTCAAAAGTTTGAGCACAACTTCTAATTTAAATGTTTTTTTCTTTATTTTTATTAGACACTTCATGTTTTAAAGTAATGATGGACTGTCATTTCTTTTTTGAATAATTTGATAATCCAAGGCAGTCAGATCTCCCAACGTTCACCTAGGTTAGTCAAACACCTCACCCAGCATGCTTAAATAACACTGCACTTTACATACATCAATCCATTATCGGGGGAAGGTGGAGTCAATCCCAACTGACAGGGCTCACAGAGATGAACAACCATTCACACTCACGAGCAATTTTGAGTAGCCATTTGACCAAATCCATATGTCTTTGGACTGTGGGAGGAAACCAGAGCACCCAGAGGAAACCAATGCAGGCATGAGGAGAACCTGCAGACTCCATATTAGAAAGGCCCCCGTCAGCCACGACTTATTTAGGACTTTGTTTAGGAGACTCTTTTTGCTGCTACCCTACATGATTCTTTACAGTCCACTGTTCTGCATATATTGCTCTGTGAATTTATTGTCCTCATCTCACACTGTTGTGTATCTACACTTTATATAGTCTTGTGCCCTGTTATGTTACCAGTGTTGTGCAAGTTTGCACTTGAGAAGAGCTAGCTCAAAGTTCAGTTCACACAGATTAAAATGAACTAGTTCACAACCATAGCTGACAATCTTGAATTTTGAACCAAGTTCACAGTCTTAACAATGAACTAGTTGTATTAACTAGTATTAATTCTATTAACTAGTTTAAATTAACTAGTCTTATTCCTACTTCTGGTGTCTGAGCATCATTCAGTCTTGCAAAAGAGAGAGAGAGAACCCATGCAGGCATGGGAAGAACATGCAAACTCCTCACAGAAAGGCCGCAGTAGGCCGCAAGGTACAAACCCATTTACATTCATTTATTAATCAGTGAAAATGTCAAGGCCAAAATCCAAGACAAAGAAGGTAACACATGCAGTACTAGAGCTGGGTGATGGTGATATTGTCTTAATACATCATCTCTATCTTGATTTTTCTTACTTGAAACTTCTTTATAGACTTTGGAAGCATCTTTAGGTATGTCCTACTCATTTGAATCTTTAAAACTTGTAAAAATCTTACAATGTTTCCCATTCCTTTTGATGCCAAGGTATATGGAAGCTATAGTACTGACAAGATTCTTGATGGATTTTAGTGTAAATTCTACTTTGTTTAATTTGGAGTTTGGGAGAGCTGAGAAAATCGAAGTCAACCAAATTTAGTTTTTAGATCCTGTGATTTTTCCATTAGATTCAACTTTGCCATAGGCAACCAGAAGTTTACAGTTTAGAAAAAGACACAAACTTTTTTTTTTTTTTCCCCTCCATGTCTGACAGTAAAATTAAGGAAACCTTTCCTGTTTTAGGTCAGTTAGGATCCACAATTTTTTTTTTATTTGTAAAATGTCAAAATAATCAGAGAGATAATTTTTAATTACTTCCATCAAAGTCAGAAGTTTACATACACTAAGTTGACTGTGACTTTAAAGGTAGACTGCCTTTCAGATTTTTTGAATTTGGGCCATAAAAAGAATTTTCCCTGACACCCAATTACTATTATTTTTTTTTTTAGTGGACCGAAAACTACTGAATTCTAATCACAGACTTAAAATTTTATTACTTTTTTCTTTAAAAGAACAATTAATGAATTTAGAGCCCCGTGGCCCTAAATTCTCCACCATTTTTTTTCTTGCCTCACCGTGACCTCAGCTAAGATGCTATGTCATGCATGACGTGGTGGGGTTTCCCTGTTCGCAACGCATTGTGGGATACTGTAGCAGTCCATGTAGGTGGGTGGAGCACAGAAGGACTATGCTAGACCACGCCCCTGCTGCCACAGATACAAATTTGCAACCTGAGAGAACAATGGAGCACATGAGTGTGCTCATGAAACACAGAAGACCAACTACAGTAACGGAAAGTGAGAAGAAAAGACCCTGTATTGTGAAGGAAACCCAGGACCAAACTAATAAATATCGATGATTTTATATATACTAGTGCATCTCAAAAAATTAGAATATTGTGAAAAAGTTCAATATTTTCCATCAGTTATTTAAGAAAGTGAAAATGTTATATATTATAGACTCATTACACATAAACTAAAATGTTTCAAGATTTTTCTATTTTAATTTTAATCAGTATGGCATACAGTACAAAAACATAAAAAAACATCTCAAAATATTAGAATATTTCATTTCGAGTTTGAGTAAAACAGTATGAACACAGTGTATCTCTTGGTCTAGTTCAGTACACACAACCACAATCATGGGGAAGACTGCTGACTTGACTGTTGTCCAGAAGATGATCACTGATGCCCTCCACAAGGAGGGTAAGCCACAAAAGGTCATTGCTGAAAAGGGTGGCTGGAAAAGGTGCACAAGCAACAGGGATGGCCGCAGTCTTGAGAGGATTGTCAAGAAAAGTTGATTCAAGAACTTGGGAGAGCTTCACTAGGAGTGGACTGAGGCTGGTGTCAGTGTATCAAGACCCATCACGAACAGACGTCTTCAAGAAAGGGGATACAACTTTCGCATTCCTAATATCAAGCTACTCCTGAGCCAGAGACAATGTCAGAAGTGTCTTATCTGGGCTAAGGAGAGAAAGAAATGGACTGTTGCCAAGTGGTCCAAAGTCCTCTTTTCAGATGAAAGTACATTTTGCATTTAATTTGGAAATCATGGTTCTAGAGTCTGGAGGAAGAGTGGAGAGGCACAGAATCCAAGGTGTTTGAAGCCCAGTGTGAAGTTTCCACAGTCTGTGATGATTTGGGGTGCCATGTCATCTGCTGGTGTTGGTCCACTGTATTTTATCAAGTCCAAAGTCAACACAGCCATCTACCAGGAGATTTTAGAGCACTTCATGCTTCCGTCTGCTGACGAGCTTTTTGGAGATGCTGATTTCCTTTTCCAGCAGGACTTAGCACCTACCCACAGTACCAAAACTACTACCAAATGGTTTGCTGACTATGATATTACTGTGTTTGATTGGCCAGCCAACTTGCCTGACCTGAACCCCATTGAGAATCTCTGGGGTATTGTCAAGAGGAAGATGAGAAACACCTGACCCAAAAATACAGATACGCTGAAGGCCACTATCAAAGCAACCTGGGCTTCAGTAACACCTCAGCAGTGCCACAGACTGATCACCTCCATGCCACACTGCACTGATACAGTAATTCATGGTAAAGGAGCCCCAACCAAGTAGAGTGTATAAATGAATATACTTTTTAGAAGTTAGACATTTCTGTATTGCAAATCCTTTTTTTTTGATTGATCTTAGGGAATATTCTAATAATTTGAGATACTGGATTTCTGATTTTCATGAGCTATAAGCCATAATCATCAAAATTAAAACAAAAAAGGCTTTAAATATTTCACTTTACATGTAATGAATATAGAATATATGAAAGTTTACCTTTTTGAATTAAATTATGAAAAAAAGGAACTTTTTCATGGTATTCTAATTTTTTGAGCTGCACTAGTGTGTGTATATATATATATATATATATATATATATATATATATATATGTAATATACACAGTGCAATGCAATAATGAGTACACCCCCCCTGAAAAACGACATTTTTCACAGTATTAAAATGAACACAAACAATATGTCCCAAACAGTTCCTTGATGATGTTTATTGAACTATGTTCTTACATTATAACTCAAGCAGAAAGGTGAAAAGATGCCTTAAATTACATATTTTTCTGTTTCCGTGAAAGTGGGGTGGAGCAAAAGTGAGTACACCCCACAACAAACTCAATTACATCCAGTACATTTAGTACTTTGTATGGCCTCCATTATTTGCAATGACAGCCCCAAGTCTCCTTGGCATGGAGTGCACAAGTTGACAACATTTGGCTACATCAATCTTTTTCCATTCTTCAAGGATGACATCTTTCAGAGCCTGGATGTTGGATGGAGAGTGATGCTCAACCTGCCTCTTCAGTATTCCCCAAAGATGCTCCATAGGGTTCAGATCAGGTGACATACTTGGCCATGGAATCACTCTCACCCTGTTCCTCTTCAGAAAGTCAGCAGTGGCCTTAGATGTGTGTTTTGGGTCATTGTCATGTTGAAAAATGGCACGACGACCAACGGCCCGAAGTGATGGAAGCATCTTAGCTTTCAGTATAGAGCAGTACATTTGAGAATTCATGATGCCATCAATGAAATGCAGTTCTCCAACACCCGCAGCACTCATGCAACCCCACATAAGAACACTACCCCCTCCATGTTTCACTGTGGGCACCATGCATTTTTCCTTGTACTCCTCACCCTTGCGACGCCAGACTGTTTTGAAGCCATCAGTTCCAAAAAGATTGATTTTGGTCTCATCACTCCAGAGTAGAGAGTCCCAGTAGCCTTCATCCTTTTCAGCATGTGCCCTGGCGAACTCTAGACGGACTTTTTTGTGACTGGGCTTTAGGAGAGGCTTCCTTCGGGGACGACACCCATGCATGCCATTCCGCTGCACTGTACGGCATATTGTGTCACATGACACATTCACTCCAATTTCAGTCTCTACTTCCTTAGATACCTGTTGTGCACTTGCATGCCGATTTTCCTCAACTTTTCTCATTACAAGCCGCTTCTGCCTGGGTGTTAATTTTCTTGGCCGGCCTGTACGTCTCTGTACTTTGGCTGCAGTTCCATCTGTCTTGAATTTTTGGATCACTTTTGCAACCGTGTTCTTACTGATAAGTAAGGCTTTACTGATCTTCTTGTAGCCCTCACCTCTCTTGTGTAAAGCAGTAATCCGCTTTCTCAGATCCAGAGATATTTCCTGGCCATGAGGTGCCATTGCTGACAGCAGGAAATGGGAAAGGGTGGTTTGCTTTAGGTAACAGCCTTTTGTAGCCAACTGCCTAATTAACACCTGTGTAATGACTAATTAGACTCACCTGTGGTTAATTGTTTGTTCAGGTCCACATTGGTAGCCTAAAAAGTTGCTTTACTCAGAGCCCTTCAGTGGGGTGTACTCATTTCTGCACCACACAAATTTCACTAAAACTGAAATAAAAATCATTTAAGTTATATTATTAGCCTTTGTTTTGAGTTCCAAAGCTCAACAGAACCTGGGTTTAACTTAGTCTGGGAACATTTTGGAAATATATATTTGTGTTCCTTGTCATATTGTGTGAAATGTTACTTTTCAAAGAGGGTGTACTCATTATTGCATTGCACTGTATGTGTATATATATATATATATATATATATATATATATATATATATATATATATATATATATATAAATCAAACTTTAGAGATTTTTTTTTCTCTCCTCAGGCTCGTGTCTGAAAAGGGCAGGTTATACAGGAAATTCACGAGGTTATACTAAAGTCCAGTTTAGGAAAGTCTATTAGTGGCATTACAAAGAAAGTGTGTTTGTATTCCCAAAACTATTACTTCTGATCACTGCGTTTGGCAAAAACATGAGCAAACACAAAAATAAAAAAGATGACTATAACGTCTTCCCTGATATAGTGGACACTGGAACAGGCAGGCGGGATCAAGGTCCGTGTATCATCCGATCATTTAAGTATTCCATTCAATTTGGAAAACGAAAAACAAAAAAACCACTCAATATTTCGTTTTCCTGTTTTTCTGTATGACCAAAAAATGAGAGATTGGTGTTTGTTTTCCTTTTTCCAACTCAAAACAGAACAAATAATAAACGGAAACCAAAACGAAATAATAACTCTAATTTACGATTATTGATTTTCTCTATTCCCCACGCTACATTAGCCTTCCCATGATCCTCAGCGACAGTCCATCATCATCTCTGCGTCTATGAAACAGAAAAATTGCATGTGCATGTATATATCAAGTAATTTATTCATACAGCCTATTCATTTAATATATTAAGCTGTTAATGTTAAGCTGATGATCTCTTAATTATTATTATCTCAATATAATAGTAATCTGTACTCGAGTTGAGGGGGGATGGGGGGATGCCTTCCCCCCTGGAATAAAAAATGGTCAAAATCATCCCCCCTCTAAAACGGGCATCCCCCCTCCCTTCCCTTGAGCAATTTTATCAATAAATGTGGACATTACTTCTATTTAACATTGGAATTAGAAATGCCATTCCACGCAGCTTTGCTGAAACTGAGCATACAATAAGCTCCCGCGAGAGAGGGCGCGCGCAAGCGAAGCGTTTGAGGAGGTGACATTCAGTTGGGGTTCCGTTATTTTTTTATTTCATTCGGCGTCAGTGACCGCAGCGGATTGCAGCATCATGGCCAAGCGGAGTGGACAGCAAGACCTAAGCAAGTTCGCATTTAAGATCACAAGAAAAAAACATTTCAGGGGGTAAGTCAAGAGTTACGAATATCAGTCACACTTTCTGTGAGCCCACTATCATGCTGTAAAGTTACCGATATTATTTACCAAACGATTTAAAAGGAGCCTACCATGACTAGTGCAATTTGAAGTGCAACTTCATAGTCATGGTAGGCTCCTTTTAAAACGTTTGGTAAATAATTTATTAAAACCTCAGCAGGCAATGTAAATGAACAACTGAATCTTTTCATATCAAGTCAATAGAATTTTTATTCAAAGCTGAACATTGGGAACATTGAATTAAATACAGAGGTAGGTAGGGAACCAATAAGCTAAAACAAGCAACAGTAAATTGTAAATCTTCAGTTCTTCAGCTGTTGGTTCTCCTGCTTGCTCCTATTGTCTCCCACTCCGGGTCCTCCAGCTCCTGTCGCACTGTGTTGCAGTTGCTGCTGACTGTCATCTGGAATAAAGAGCAGTGGATAAGATAATTTAATTAAATATAATTATAATGTTATTTCTGATTTATTTATTATCTGAACGAGGATTTGAGCTTTGAAAAATGACCGGATTCTTTCTGTAACGTTGATTCCCGCTGTTATCTAGGTCACGTGACACCTTAACGTTGACGGTTACCAAGGAGCTGCCTTGGATACTTTGATACTTTGCTTCGATACATACCAACACTTTGATACATACTGGATACAAGCTAGCAAAATGAGTTAAAAGCAGGCATCTTTGGAAAGTTTCTTTGGAAAGGGGAAAAGGCCCATTGAGGAGACAGAAGAAGAGCCTATGACGAAGAAAAAGAAAGCTGCATTTTAGCAGACACTTTGTCGAGTCCTACACCAATCCTGCTCTGCCTTACATGTTGTGACCGGCTCTCTAATGAGGCAATGAAGCCTTCAAAACCGCTAGTGTCGTTTATTTTAGCCTTCCTGTCTTGAATAACACTTTTTGTTGCCTGAAGAATAACAAACGAACGTCCAGGCTGATTAAATGAATGGCCTTATACAAGAAATCAAAGCTAACATGAACCTGAGTAAGCTATCGATAGCTGGCTAGACTCCAAACTAACATTATGATAGCTGTGTTGTTATCCGCCGCCCACAAATTAGGCTCCATATCGGGAACTTTACAGCGTGATAGTGGGCTCACAGAAAGTGGGACTGATATTCGTAACTCTTGACTTACCTCCTGAAATGTTTTTTCTTGCGATCTTAAATGCGAACTTGCTTAGGTCTTGCTGTCCACTCCGCTTGGCCATGATGCTGCAATCCGCTGCGGTCACTGACGCCGAATGAAATCAAAAATAACGGAACCCCAACTGAATGTCACCTCCTCAAAAGCTTCGCTTGCGCGCGCCCTCTCTCGCGGGAGCTTATTGTATGCTCAGTTTCAGCAAAGCTGCGTGGAATGGCATTTCTAATTCCAATGTTAAATAGAAGTAATGTCCACATTTATTGATAAAATTGCTCAGGGGGGGGGGGGGGGGGGATGCCCGTTTTAGAGGGGGGATGATTTTGACCATTTTTTATTCCGGGGGGATGGCATCCCCCCCATCCCCCCTCAACTCGAGTACAGATTACTATTATATTGAGATAATAATAATTAAGAGATCATCAGCTTAACATTAACAGCTTAATATATTAAATGAATAGGCTGTATGAATAAATTACTTGATATATACATGCACATGCAATTTTTCTGTTTCACAGATGCAGAGATGATGGTGGACTGTCGCTGAGGATCATGGGAAGGCTAATGTAGCGTGGGGAATAGAGAAAATCAATAATCGTAAATTAGAGTTATTATTTCGTTTTGGTTTCCCTGTTTATTATTTGTTCTGTTTTGAGTTGGAAAAAGGAAAACAAACACCAATCCCTCATTTTTTGGTCATACAGAAAAACGGGAAAACGAAATATTGAGGGTTTTTTTTTCGTTTTCCAGATTGAATGGAATACTTTAATGATCGGATGATACACGGACCGATCAATGTCACCTTTGTTTTTATTTTTTAAACTGTCACTTAACACAAAATATGCTTTTCAGCAGTTTCAAAATAAACTGTGTGCCACTGCACCGACGTGATTTCAGCCAGGGGATGAGATCCTCACTGCACACAAACACACACAGACAGCATCTTCCCTGGCCTCGCTCTCCATTCACAAACCGGCGCTTGACCACGCCCCCGCTGCCACAGTGAAAAAGAACTGTAAAGTGTCTTGCTCAACGAAATAAACTGCACAGCATGATAGCGAATCAAGAGGTTGTTCACCAGAAGTTATGCAATATAGGTGTATACAACCCTGATTCCAAAAAAGTTGGGACAAAGTACAAATTGTAAATAAAAACGGAATGCAATGATGTGGAAGTTTCAAAATTCCATATTTTATTCAGAATAGAACATAGATGACATATCAAATGTTTAAACTGAGAAAATGTATCATTTAAAGAGAAAAATTAGGTGATTTTAAATTTCATGACAACAACACATCTCAAAAAAGTTGGGACAAGGCCATGTTTACCACTGTGAGACATCCCCTTTTCTCTTTACAACAGTCTGTAAACGTCTGGGGACTGAGGAGACAAGTTGCTCAAGTTTAGGGATAGGAATGTTAACCCATTCTTGTCTAATGTAGGATTCTAGTTGCTCAACTGTCTTAGGTCTTTTTTGTCGTATCTTCCATTTTATGATGCACCAAATGTTTTCTATGGGTGAAAGATCTGGACTGCAGGCTGGCCAGTTCAGTACTCGGACCCTTCTTCTATGCAGCCATGATGCTGTAATTGATGCAGTATGTGGTTTGGCATTGTCATGTTGGAAAATGCAAGGTCTTCCCTGAATGAGGTGTCGTCTGGATGGGAGCATATGTTGCTCTAGAGCCTGTATATACCTTTCAGCATTGATGGTGTTTTTCCAGATGTGTAAGCTGCCCATGCCACACGCACTAATGCAACCCCATACCATCAGAGATGCAGGCTTCTGAACTGAGCGCTGATAACAACTTGGGTCGTCCTTCTCCTCTTTAGTCCAAATGACACGGCGTCCCTGATTTCCATAAAGAACTTCAAATTTTGATTCGTCTGACCACAGAACAGTTTTCCACTTTGCCACAGTCCATTTTAAATGAGCCTTGGCCCAGAGAAGACGTCTGCACTTCTGGATCACTGTTTAAACTGGATCATGTTTAGATACGGCTTCTTCTTTGAACTATAGAGTTTTAGCTGGCAATGGCGGATGGCACGGTGAATTGTGTTCACAGATAATGTTCTCTGGAAATATTCCTGAACCCGTTTTGTGATTTCCAATACAGAAGCATGCCTGTATGTGATGCAGTGCCGTCTAAGGGCCCGAAGATCACGGGCACCAAGTATGGTTTTCCGGCCTTGACCCTTACGCACAGAGATTCTTCCAGATTCTCTGAATCTTTTGATGATATTATGCACTGTAGATGATGATGACATGTTCAAACTCTTTGCAATTTTACACTGTCGAACTCCTTTCTGATATTGCTCCACTATTTGTCAGCGCAGAATTAGGGGGATTGGTGATCCTCTTCCCATCTTTACTTCTGAGAGCCGCTGCCACTCCAAGATGCTCTTTTTATACCCAGTCATGTTAATGACCTATTGCCAATTGACCTAATGAGTTGCAATTTGGTCCTCCAGCTGTTCCTTTTTTGTACCTTTAACTTTTCCAGCCTCTTATTGCCCCTGTCCCAACTTTTTTGAGATGTGTTGCTGTAATTAAATTTCAAATGAGCCAATATTTGCCATGAAATTTCAAAATGTCTCACTTTCGACATTTGATATGTTGTCTATGTTCTATTATGAATACAATATCAGTTTTTGAAATTTGTAAATTATTGCATTCCGTTTTTATTTACAATTTGTACTTTGTCCCAACTTTTTTGGAATCAGGGTTGTAGTCTAGTTACACACATTTTCGCTCACCAGTCTTCACCATTGCAATGATAAAAAAAGGACCTTCTATGTAAACTATCTAATGCACAGGAATAATATTTAGATTTTTAAATCAATACATAATTTTCGTTATGACTAATGAATATTGGCTAGAATATGCTCAATGAAAAATGGACTTCAACAAGAGTGACCAGGCTCAAGTTCACCTCAAAAAGATACATATGTGGGCTAATTGCAGCATGTTATTCACCAATTACAATATTTATGATAGGGAGAAACATACTAACCAGCATTTGATGTGTAGGATCCATTAGCTCGGTCATATTTTCTGTCACAACTTTAGTACTGAAGTTCCAATGCGAATGTTGTGATTAGCTCCTCGTCTTGCGGCAAAATGATGTAACTGGGTCAGTGCATGGTCAATGAAAACCTTCGCATGTGCACACTGGACTTTCTCTCTCTGCTTGACAGTGCGAAGCGCGCGATTTCATGCACATTATTGGCTAGGGAATCCCCTCAAAATAAATAACTTCCCAGCCACAGAATGGCTTGGTTTTTTTTTTGAGATATTACAGAAATAAACATATCACAATGACCAAATTTCAGAGGGAACTAAATTTCACCAATTTTATGAAATTGAAAGGTCGTCTACTTTTAAACAGCTTGGAGCATTCCACATGATCATGTTTTGGCATTAGAAGCTTCCCATAGGCTAATTGACATAATTTGAATTAATTGGAGGCACACCTTCAAACACAAGGGCCTCTTTGCATGACATCATGAGAAAATCAAAATAAATCTACCAAGACATCAGGAATTGTGGATCTTCACAAGTCTGATTCATCCTTGGGTACAATTTCAAGATGCCTGAAGGTCCCATTTTATTTGTTCAAACAATAATACGCAAGTATAAACACCACGGGAGCACACAGCCATCATACCGCTCAGGAAGGAGACGGTTTCTGTGTCCCAAAGATGAACGTGCTTAGGTACAAAATGTGCAAATGAACCCCAGAACAACAGCGAAAGACCTTGTAAAGATGTTGGCTGAAACCAGTAAGAAAGCATCATTATCCACAGTAAAACGAGTTCTGTTCTGACATGAGCTGAAAGGCCACTGTAACGGTTCAGCGTTCGTGGGTGGAGCACAGAGGACGGCAGGACAGAGATCAGGTTTGAAAGTGCGTTTTATTGCTAGACTTTTCAGTTTAACACTCATTCATACACTCAAATAGACAGACACACACACAACCGGCGTCTGGTTCAGGGATCCGCCCCTCTGCTCTCGCTCTCCCTCCTTAAGTAGGGCGCGGTCACTGGGAAGACACAAACACAGGTTAATTGGTCTCAGGTGTAGTGATTTTGCCACTCACCTTCCCTGACTCCGCCGTCCTGTCACAGACCGGCGCTTGACCACGCCCCCGCTGCCACATACCCCCACCGCCCGACTCAGGCCGGGTGGCCGTCCGGCCTGCAGCCGACTCCCCTCCCCCCCCTTGCTGGGAGAGGAAGTCCACCACGACCATCTGCGCCCCCGGCCTGTGGACCACCTTGAAATTAAAGGGTTGGAGTGCCAGATACCAACGGGTGATCCACGCGTTGGCATCTTTCATGCGGTGGAGCCACTGGAGGGGTGCGTGGTCCGAACAGAGGGTGAAAGGGCGCCCCAGCAGGTAGTACTGGAGGGCGAGGACTGCCCACTTGATGGCCAGACACTCTCTATGGTGCTGTAGCGCCCCTCACGCACCGACAGCTTCCTGCTTATATACAGGAGGGGGCGGTCCTCCCCCTCCACCTCCTGGGACAAAACCGCCCCCAGCCCTCTGTCCGACGCATCGGTCTGCAACATAAAGGGGAGAGAAAAGTCAGGGGAGTGTAGAAGTGGCCCCCCACACAGTGCAGCCTTTACCTCTGAAAAAGCCCGCTGGCATTGCTCCGTCCACTGGACCGGATCTGGTGCCCCCTTTTTAGTGAGATCAGTCAGCGGGCTGGTGATGTCCGAATAATTAGGTATAAACCTACGATAATAGCCAGCCAGCCCCAGGAACTGTCTCACCCCCTTTTTGGTCTTGGGCCTCGGGCAGGCCGCAATCGCTGTGGTCTTATTAATTTGGGGACGCACCTGCCCGTTGCCCAAGTGGAAGCCCAGATACCGTACTTCCACCTGCCCAATCGCACACTTCTTTGGGTTGGCTGTGAGACCCGCCCGCCTCAGCGACCTAAGGACGGCCCTTAGGTGTTCCAAGTGCCTCAGCCAGTCATTACTATATATGATGATGTCATCCAGATAGGCGGCCACATTGGTGGTGTGGGGGCGGAGGACCCGATCCATCAGCTGCTGAAACGTAGCGGGCGCCCCAAACAGCCCAAACGGAAGTGTGACGAATTGGTGTAACCCAAACGGTGTGGAAAAGGCCGTTTTTTCTTGGGATAGTGGAGTCAAGGGGATCTGCCAATATCCCTTTGTCAAATCCAGTGTCGAATAAAAGCGAGCCGTGCCCAGTCGATCGAGCAGCTCGTCAATACGAGGCATTGGGTACGCGTCAAATTTAGACACCGCGTTGACTTTCCTATAGTCCACACAAAACCGGACTGACCCGTCGGCCTTGGGTACCAAGACCACTGGGCTGCTCCAGTCACTGTGGGACTCCTCGATGATGCCCATTTCGAGCATGGTCTGAAGTTCTTCCCGAACCACCTTTTTTTTGTGTTCGGGTAGCCTGTAAGGGCGGCTACGCACTACCACCCCCGGGGGCGTCTCGATGTGGTGCTCTATGAGGTTAGTGCGACCGGGCAGGGGCGAGAACACATCCGAAAACTCGACCTGCAACTGGGCGACCTCCGTGAGTTGGGTCGGGGAGAGGTGGTCTCCACAGGGGACCGGAGAGGTATGTGATGCCAATGTCCCCTTTTGAACCTCCGGCCCCAGCTCCGCCTTCTCCGGAACCACCGACACCAACGCCACGGGGACCTCCTCGTTCCAGAATTTAAGCAGATTGAGGTGGTAAATCTGTAGCACCCCACCCCTGTCCGTTCGCCTCACCTCATAGTCGATGTCCCCGACTCGCCGTGTGACCTCAAAGGGTCCTTGCCACTTGGCGATCAATTTGGAGCTCGACGTGGGCAACAGTACGAGTACCTTATCTCCCGGTGTGAACTCTCTAAGGCGCGTACCCTTGTTGTACAGGCGGGCTTGCCGTTCCTGGGCCTGCCGCAAATTCTCCTGAGTTAGGTGGGTGAGCGTGTGGAGTTTTGCGCGCAGGTTCATAACGTACTGAATTTCGTTCTTACTTTGTGAAGGTCCCTCCTCCCAATTTTCCCGCAGCACGTCCAGGATGCCGCGCGGCTTACGCCCATATAATAATTCGAACGGGGAGAACCCTGTGGAGGTTTGGGGGACCTCTCGCACTGAGAACAGCAAGGGTTCGAGCCACTTATCCCAGTTACGTGCGTCCTCACTTACGAATTTCTTAATAATATTTTTGAGGGTGCGGTTGAATCGTTCCACTAAACCATCCGTTTGTGGGTGATACACGCTGGTGTGGATCGGCTTAATCCCCAATAACCCATACAGTTCGCGCAGTGTTCATGACATAAACGTAGTGCCTTGATCAGTCAGAATCTCTTTCGGGATTCCAACTCGGGAGATGACGCGGAAGAGCGCCTCTGCAATATTGCGTGCTGAGATATTGCGCAGAGGCACTGCTTCCGGGTATCGCGTTGCATAGTCCACCAGAACTAATATAAAGCGGTACCCTCGTGCTGACCGATCTAATGGCCCGACGAGATCCATCCCAATTCTCTCAAATGGGGTCTCGATTAACAGTAGAGGGAGCAAAGGCGCTTTTGGAATGGCCGCTGGGTTTACTAACTGGCATTCGCGGCATGCCGTACACCACCTACGGACATCGCCGCGAATCCCCGGCCAATAGAATCGGGCCATTATTCGGGCTAGTGTTTTATCCTGCCCCAAGTGTCCAGCCATGGGATTAAAGTGAGCCGCCTGGAATACCAATTCCCGGCGGCTCTTCAGAATTAAAAGCTGTGTGACGCGCTCTTTAGTTTGAGTGTCCTGCGTCACTCGGTATAATCTATCCTTCATAATCGCGAAGTAGGGGAAGGACGGGGTGGCGTTCGGCTGGAGCGTTTGACCATCGATTATTCTCACTTGGTCAAACGCATGCCGCAGAGTCTCGTCTCGCGACTGCTGTAATGGGAAATCCGCGAGGGATTCCCCAATAGAGAGAGGAGGAGCCAGCGGCTCCTCACTCTGACGTGGAGATGACGTAGACGGCTCTGTGACAGCTGCTCCCGCCAAAGCGACACCGGGACCTCCCCCTGTCAAATGGCAGGACCCACTCTCGACTAGGGGTGTCATTAAACCCTGAAATCCCGGCCAATCAGTCCCCAAAATTAGAGAGTGGGTAAGGCGAGGATTAACCGCTGCCTTCACTATAAATTTTTCCCCTCTGAAAATAATGTGGACCGACACCAAAGGGTAGCTGTGAACATCCCCGTGCACACATAACACCTTCACCCCTTGTGCTCCCCCCAATGCCTCGTTTTGAACCAGGCTTTGGCGAATTGAGGTCTGATTACAACCAGAATCCACCAACGCCTGATATGTAGCCCCTTGGATACTCACCGGTATGCGATACGCTCCGGCCCGATCGAGGGCAGCCTCTGGCGCGTCGGGGATCCGAACCACCACGCCCACTTCCATTGCCGTGCACTGCTGTTGAAGGTGGCCCGGCTCCCCGCAGCGCCAGCAAACCGGCCCGGGCTTTCCCTCTGCACCGGTGATCTGGGGCTCACTCACCTGAGGTGGGGGAGAGACAGACACAGAAGGGAGAAATGGGAGGGCACCGCGGGTGCGGCGGGCTGGCTGGGGGGGTGCCGGCCCCCGCCTCCGCGGAGGGGGAATGGGGCGAGGACGGGACACAGGAGGAGGGGGAGAGAGAGAGAGAGAAGAGGAGATGCCATCTGCTGTCCTGCCGCCGGGACAGCCGCCAAATGGTCCTCCGCCAGCTCGACTGCTCGATCCAGCGACGCCGGGCGGTGGCACCAGACCCACTCCGCAGTTCCTGCTGGCAAGCGAGCGATGAACTGTTCCAGCGCCACCTGGTTGAGGATTCCTTCGGCGTTGCGGTTGTTGGCCCTCAGCCACCGCCAGCAGGCATCCCGGAGCTGCTGGCCAAACGCGAACGGCTGGCCGACTTCCTCCAAGCGCAGCGCGCGGAAGCGCTGGCGCTGCTGTTCTGGGGTGCGCCCTACGCGCTGGAGGACGGCCCGGCGGAGGTCCGCGTAGGCCAGCCGGCGGTCGGCGGGGAGCTGTAGCGCAGCCAGCTGTGCTTCTCCCGTGAGCAGGGGGAGGAGGCGCGCCGCGCGCTGCTCCATCGGCCACCCCGAGGCTTCGGCGACCTGCTCAAAGAGCGTGATGAACGCCTCGGGGTCGTCCTGCGGGCCCATCTTGGTGACGGTGAGGGGAGACAGGCCCGCGGTAGGAGCGCTGGTGGGCCCCGCCGACGCGAGGAGGTGCCGGAACGCCTGGCGATCTTCTTGTTGGGCCAACACCAGGGCCTCGAACCGCTCTTCTTGCTCCTTTCGGAGGGTGAGTAGCGCCTGGTGCTGGCTTTGCTGGGCCGTGGCGAGGGCGTGGATCAGTTCAGCGAATGGGGAGGACTCCATGGGGCTGAGAGGCTGCTGTGCTCCAGGTCCCGGGTTTCGGCACCACTGTAACGGTTCAGCGTTCGTGGGTGGAGCACAGAGGACGGCAGGACAGAGATCAGGTTTGACAGTGCGTTTTATTGCTAGACTTTTCAGTTTAACACTCATTCATACACTCAAATAGACAGACACACACACAATCGGCGTCTGGTTCAGGGATCCGCCCCTCTGCCCTCGCTCTCCCTCCTTAAGTAGGGCGTGGTCACTGGGAAGACACAAACACAGGTTAATTGCTCTCAGGTGTAGTGATTTTGCCACTCACCTTCCCTGACTCCGCCCTCCTGTCACAGACCGGCGCTTGACCACGCCCCCGCTGCCACAGCCACTCAGCGAGGAGAAAGCCACTGCTTCAAAACCACCATAAAAAAGCCAGATTACAGTTTGCAGCTGCACATGGGGACAAAGATCTTTTTGGATACATGTCCTGTGGTCTGATGAAACAAAAATTGAACTGCTTGGTCATAATGATCATTGTTCTGTTTGGGGGAGAAAGGGGGAAGCTTGCAAGCCTCAGAACACTATCCCAACCGTGAAGTATGGAGGTGGCAGCATCATGCTTTGCTGCAGGAGGGACTGGTGCACTTCACAAAATAGATGGCATCATGAAGAAAGAAAATTATGTGGATATATTGAAGCAACATCTCAAGACATCAGCCAAAAAGTTAAAGCTTGGGTGTGTCTTCCAAATGGACAATGACCCCAAAGTCAAAGTCCCCCTCATGCTAGGATCTGGTCTTCCCAAGTAGTCTCCTGTCCCAGTACTAACCAACTCTTTAAGGCGTATGGGTGCGGCACCAATCTCTGTTTTGATAGACCTCGGCCTCTCGCCTATACAGCTAGGGTTACAGTGGGGAGCTGGTCCTCTGGTAACTGCCAGAGTTTGACTTCCCCAATCACATCTGTATTGCAGCATGCCTTGCCAGATGGTAGTCGGTACCATTTTTATGATGGTCTTTGGCATGACCCGACCGTAAGTAGAACTCGTGATCTCCCGGTCAAGAGGCAGACATGCTAACCACTAGGCCAACTCGCGATCAGTGACCCCACGCACACCTCTAAGTTAGTTGCAAAGTGGCTTAAGAACAAGAAAGTGAAGGTATTGGAGTGGCCATCACAAAGCTCTGACCTCAATCCTATAGAAAATTTGTGGGTGGCACAGAAAAGGTGTGTGCGAACAAGAAGGCCCACAAATTTGACTCAACTCCACCAGTTTTGTCAGAAGGAATGGAACAAAATTCCAGCAAGATATTGTGAGAAACTTGTGGAAGGCAACCCAAAATGTTTAATCCGAGTTAAACAGTTCAAAGGCAATTCTACCAAATACTAACGAAGTGTATGTAAACTTCTGACTTTGATGAAAGTAATTAAAAGTTCTCTAAAAAAAATTCTCTCTCTGATTATTCTGACATTTTACATAAATAAAATAAAATTAAATAAAATAAATTGGGGATCCAGAGCACCCGGAGGAAACCCACGCGGAGAACATGCTTTCCTCACAGAAAGGCCCTCGCCGGCCACGGGGCTCGAACCCGGACCTTCTTGTTGTGAGGCAACAGCGCTAACCACTACACCACCGTGTAATGTCCTCTATATATTACACTTAATTCCAGAACATATTGAAATATAGTCATAATGTTATGCATATTTTATCGAATAATTAACTTGACATAGGGTGGCACGGTGGTGTAGTGGTTAGTGTAGAGTTTACATGTTGTCCCCGTGTCCACTTGGGTTTCCTCCGGGTGCTCCGGTTTCCCCCACAGTCCAAAGACATGCAGGTTAGGTTAACTGGTGACTCTAAATTGACCGTAGGTGTGAATGTGAGTGCTTGTTTGTCTCTGTGTCAGCCCTGTGATGACCTGGCGACTTGTCCAGGGTGTACCCCGCCTTTCGCCCGTAGTCAGCTGGGATAGGCTCCAGCTTGCCTGCGACCCTGTAGAACAGGATAAAGCGGCTAGAGATAATGAGATGAGATGAGAACTTGACGTACTTGTGATGTACAAGAAAAAAAATTGAGTACAGGCAGCATATTCAACAAAAGTTTTTGCCCACTGATTGTAAGAGTTCCTCAGAGGTGCAGGCACATTCTGTGTATTCTGCTGTGTGCGAGATCTTCAAAACATTCTTTGCTGTAAAAGAGTGATTCAGGTCCATTGTAACTTAAGAGCGAACTAAAGTACTATTTTGGCTATGTCAGGGAAAACCATGTTAGCTTAAAGATAGCAGTTAAAGACACTCTTGGGAAACCCACCCCAGAAGGTTATAAGTTTAAATCGCAGCACCACCAACAAGGATGAATAATATGAAAACAAGCTTTTCAAAAACAATACCAGAGTGTCAGCGACGCAATAGCTCACACAGCCGTACCAATCACAAACCCAGGGAGTAATTATTGTGCAGACTGATTAGAGCTTCCAAACAAAACAATCAGAATCAAAATCCATTGAAAACTTAGGGAGGAGTAGCGATTTTTGTGAATTGTGCACGGATGACAGACGGACAACAGACGGCGCGTGATGGCAATAGCTCATCAGTTTATGGCCGTGTGAGCTAACAAGGGCAATGTAGAAACTGAATGTTTTTTGATTGTCTTATATGAAAAAATATATAAACGTATATATTTACAAAAAGAACATTTTGCCCAGAATTAAACATTGCAGTCAGCACCTTTAAGTGGTCATAACATAAGCAAAACCAAACAGAGTTTATTAAAAGATAATAAAATTACATCCCATAAAGCATGGTGAGTAACCATGGTTTAATATAAACTTTTGCAATGTTTAGGAAATCTACCTGATTTATACAAAGATGCCTTTCCTAAATGTCACAGTAGCCTGTGCTTTGGAAGTTGCTTCAGAACAACTTGATACACAAAAACAATTACTGGCTGGAAAATGCCTTTTTTCACCTCAAATTCATATTTGACACTTTGGGAAGTCAGATGAACTATGATTTTATCTATGTGATAACATTTCTAGCTATTACACTTCACCCCCATACTTGTTAGCCAAACACTCCACCACCAGGTAGAAATAGTACAATTCCTTCACACATATCTCTACACAAGCTAATGTTAATGTTATATTATATTTAGGGTATTTATTCCAGCAAAAATTTAAAAAAATTAAATAAAATGTAGCACTAAAATTTTTCATGAAGTTCTTTTTTAAAGGAATACATGGAATATTAATACATTTTACATCTTAATACATTTATTAAGAAAGCTGAACTCCTGTAAGGTCTGTAACAGAATTTTGTGTATGTTTTATCAGTCTTTTATCGAGAGCATTTTAACTTTCTCCTTCATCTGCTGGTTTGGTGGTCTGTCTTTAAAAGACAAAAACAGCCTTTGCAGCATTGTAAAGGTCTGTCCTAAAATTGGTGTCCAGCAGAGGGATTTGAGTTTTTTGTGGGAGAGGCAGGTGGTCCATAAAGCTAAAGGAATAACTTCCCAACATGGCCACATCCTGTCCTCTGAGTTCACAGTGATGCCTTTGGGCCACCGTTTTATAGCACCTATCAGGAAGACAAACAGATACGCTAAATCTTTCATCCCATCTGCCATAACCTGGATAGCGGTAGTCATATTTTGTAACTTTTGTATTCATGTATGTGCAATGCATCTCTGTATGCCCACTTATTTATCATTATTTATTTTTTTATTTTTCTGTTACTTAACTGTGTCACTCCATACAATTATGTACTGGCCTGCTGTTTCTGACATATTGTACTCCTGTCTGCTGCTTATTGTCATGGTTGTTGCTGTTGCTGTTTTTTACGTTCAGGAACTGCTTGAACTGAATTGCCCCCTTGGGGACTAATAAAGTTGTCTGAACTGAACTGAAAAAAATCTCATCTCATTATCTCTAGCTGCTTTATCCTGTTCTACAGGGTCGCAGGCAAGCTGGAGCCTATCCCAGCTGAGTACGGGCGAAAGGCGGGGTACACCCTGGACAAGTCGCCAGGTCATCACAGGGCTGACACATACAGACAACCATTCACACTCACACTCACACCTACGGTCAATTTAGAGTCACCAGTTAACCTAACCTGCATGTCTTTGGACTGTGGGGGAAACCGGAGCAAACCCATGTGGACACGGGGAGAACATGCAAACTCCTCACAGAAAGGCCCTCGCTGGTCACGGGGCTCGAACCCAGACCTTCTTGCTGTGAGGCAACAGCGCTAACCACTACACCACTGTGCCACCCTGGTAAGAAGAGTTATTATTCCCAAATAATTATTGCAAATATATTTGAAAACTGTTCCTCCACCATATCTCATCTCATTATCTCTAGCCGCTTTATCCTTCTACAGGGTCGCAGGCAAGCTGGAGCCTATCCCAGCTGACTACGGGCAAAAGGCGGGGTACACCCTGGACAAGTCGCCAGGTCATCACAGGGCTGACACATAGACACAGACAACCATTCACACTCACATTCACACCTACGGTCAATTTAGAGTCACCAGTTAACCTAACCTGCATGTCTTTGGACTGTGGGGGAAACCGGAGCACCCGGAGGAAACCCACGCGGACACGGGGAGAACATGCAAACTCCACACAGAAGGGCCCTCGCCGGCCCCGGGGCTCGAACCCAGGACCTTCTTGCTGTGAGGCGACAGCGCTAACCACTACACCACCGTGCCGCCCCCTCCACCATATCAGTTCCAAAATAAAATCATTTTTATCCAAGTAAATAAATGACCACATGAACTAAAAATCACAGCTACTCCTGATCTGATCAGTTTAACCATGTCAAGTTTCCACTCTGCTTCATTCCAAATCAGGGTGCAAACACTTGATTGCACTGAAATTACACTGTGTGATACGTTTGTGGTCATAAAGCTCTGTTTGTTTCAATACAGTAGCTGAAGTATAGGCTCTACATGATCCAAACCGATTTTAAAATGAGTATACTTTCCAAAAGTATAATATACTTTTATATCGAGTATAAACATGAAAGGCACTGTGTTCTTTTTGCATACACAACAGATCAAACAGTGTAGTTTATACAGAGGGCTGATGTTCAGTGATCCATTGTGACACTTGGGTTAAAACCTCTGATGACACAGTTGCTTTCTCAACATGAAGCTATAAAAAAAAAAAAAATCCCAAAGAGACATTGACCAAAGATGAATCTTAAAAATAGTTAAAACTGTACAAATATTTGTCACAGTGTTATACATACAAAACACGTAATGGTTGCATTTTCTGATCTGAAACCCAAAGGTTAGAAAAAAAAAGAAAACATTTGTATTTGTACATACAGGCACATGTAAGTTTATGGAGACTTGTTTGTGAGGCACTCTAGTTCCTGTGCCTCTGTGGTGTTTGAAGGCTGGACGGTGTCTACAGGGAAATTTATATCATTCTCTGGAGTAAACCTGTACAAAGAGAAGGACAAAATGTACCACACAAGTTACATAGGCACTTATGTACGCTGCATATATTATGAGCAAGTAGTGTCTAGATCAGTGTTGTGTGTATGTAAACACCTCTCAGCATCTTGGACATGTTGAATGGTATCGGGGAGTGGTTTATTGGTCGTCTCTGGCAGGCCTAGTGCAAGAGCTGCACCAATCAGAGGGGCAAAGCCAAATATGACTGTGGATACAGCCAAGTTGCTCTCTCCAAGCAAGTTTACCATTGGTGCTAAAACTCCACCAATTCGTGCCCACATGGAGGACACGCCAATTCCTGTCTGTCTGTTGGGGGGGAGAGACTTTAGACTTAATATAAATGTACATAAGACTAATTTAAAAACACATGGCCTTTATTCATCAAGGTTGCAGAGGAACAAGGGCAGATTTGAATGCGCAGAATGATGTACTAACAGATCTGCAGCTGATTCATAAATATGTCGAATAACATCAAAACATGATTGTTTGGTGGACGCAAGATCCCACCCATTAGTCTCGTATTTAGATGTCTTAGGAATATGATATATCCTACTTTATCCTTATTGCACATATCAAAGTTGCATATGATCAAATCTCAACCTCTCGTTCTGATCTGTTCAACAATACAGTCATTCATAAGTCATCTGTGCCCACCTCTACACACTTACTTACACTTATAATACCAAATAGTTTTTGTTTTATATGAATGTGTTCAAGTAAATACCTAAGCACAGTTGGGAAGAGCTCAGCTGTATAAACATAGATGACAGCAAAAGAGCCTGTGATCCCAAACTTTCCAGTAATAGCCACAGCAGTCCTTACATTAGGACTATCTGAGAGGATAACAGAGAGGAAGGACAAGGTCAAAGAAACAAAAGCAAACAAACTACAGATGGTGATGACATGGATAATGACAGGAAGAGAGGGACAGAATGTAAGACCAGGAGAATAAGAGAGACAGATTGAAAGAGTGAAGTAGTGCTAGATAAGTCTCATTCCCAAAGAGGGGTAGAGAAGAATGAAGATGCTGCTCACTTTTTGGCACAACGAGCATGAGGAGGCAGGCGACACCCCCCATGGCAAGGAACGCACTCTGTGAGAGCCGACGGCTGTAGGGGAGGAAGAGCAAAACCACTGACCTAGCGGGGATCTCCACCAATCCAAACAGAAACTGATTGAAGTAAAGGTTTATGCCCAGGTCTGATACACCCAGAGACAGACCATAATACACCAATACAGTAACAAACCTACAGAGGGAAAAAGTGAATAAAAGACAATCTATCTATCTAATGTAGAAGAGATAAGAGAATCTGGAACTTTGCAGAGGAACTTTTAATCATTTTACTTGCTACATTTATTTGCTTAAACAGACAACTATGGACAGGAAGTGAAATCTGCACCAATTTACTTGAAACTAATGATTCTCAATCCAAGGCATGATGAAAGCATACATCTGTGAATGACTTAAAACAGTGAAAATACTATACAGTACATAGGATCCCCTGGACTGACTTATACAAGAATCACTATTACTGACCAGATGTAGAACAGGATGAAGGATCGTTTCCTCATCTGGGGAGTACGGACTAGATCTGCAGCAGAGTGCTGATTCTTCCCCTGCATCTCCTCACACTTGTCTAACTACAAGAACATCAGCATGGAAGATGTATTATACCTCTTCTCAATATCCTTGATGAAGCAGTTAAAAGTGAACATTTGGCCAAAAATTTATCCCATAAGTAAACAATCATTGGAGACATATTTAGTGTCTGAGATACAAGGAGAATGCAGCTATGGCTGACAAACCATCTTAAAATCTTAAGCAGACCTGCTTATGAGGTTTCTAGCACTGTATGTCAAACAGCTCTCTGTAAAAAAAAAAAAAATTTGGAGAAAGGATTGCTCCATAGCTAAAACAGTAGTAGTCATCTTAAAGCCTTTATTTCTAAGCAATCCACACAAGCATCAGACTCGCGTAGATGTGGTCCAAAGTTTTAAGATGGGATTATACTGGTATGTTAGAAGTGATACAGATGATCATATGGTTACAATTTGGTTGATGTCTTTATTTAATAAAACTATTTTGTACAAATGGTATTGTTACAAAACCAAGTGAGAGGAAAGTTTTATAATGCAAATGCTCATTCATTAAATTTCATTTTTGGCCAAACTCTCCCTTTAAATAAAGGGTTCTCAAAGTTTTTTTTTTCTTTTGCAGATAGTGACTGTTTTAATTGTGAAATGAATTCTAGAGATCCCCCCTATGGCTGTCATATTCTGGCTATTTATTGAAGACCATCCATCCATTATCTGTAGCCACTTATCCTGTACAGGGTCGCAGGCAAGCTGAAGCCTATCCCAGCTGACTATGGGCGAGAGGCGGGGTACACCCTGGACAAGTCACCAGGTCATCACAGGACTGACATATAGAGACAAACAACCATTCACACCTACGGTCAATTTAGAGCCTCCAATTAGCCTAACCTGCCGGTGTTTGAACTGTGGGAGAAACCGGAGGAAACCCACACAGACACGGGGAGAACATGCAAACTCCACACAGAAAGGCCTTCGTCGGCCGCTGGGCTCAAACCCAGGACCTTCTTGCTGTGAGGCGACAGTGCTAACCATTACACCACCGTGCCGCCCCTTGAAGGCATCAGTTTTGTTTTGTTTTTTCAATATAATATTTTTAAACAATTATTATTTATAGGCCAACTTGTTTTTAGTTATTGAGTTTTAGATTAAACCCATTTAATGCAAGTGTTAGGTATGCTAATATTTAGAACTAATCAAATACAACTTTGATAATGGAGCGTTGTGATTTCTATCACTATAGCATAATTAACAGACTACAAGTGTATTAAAGTTAATTACATACTTCCATAGACCCCACTTCGAGAACCACTACTTTAAATATCCCACTAGTAACAAGCGAGTAAACAGTTATGGCAAAACAAGCATATATTCTGTTTGCATAGCTTGTTTTACAGATCACATTACACCCAAACATGGACCTCTGGGACACAACTCGCTCCCAGTGCTCAGGTGATGCCAGAGTTGCCTTAGCAATCCGCTAGCTTCAGTCTGTCACTTACAGGGTACAACGGTAGCCTGATTGGCTAGCTGCCTCGAGGGGTTAAGGCCTGTTGTCATAGAGATGTTAATGGAGCTATTGAACCACTGGAGGTTTTTTTTTAATGAGTGTCAGACCTTTGTAATTTAAAAAGACAGCAAAATAAAACATGAGAGTGGTGAGAGACAGTCTGTCATACCTGCACTGTAGTAGGCAAGAGGCGACCATTCACTGTAGCTGCTTTGCGTAGAAGAACTAGAGCTTCCTCTTTTCTGTTATTTACCAACAGCCAACGAGCTGAATTAGGAAGAATCCTGAGGGATAAGAGAGACAGGGTGGGAGAAAGGGTGAAAGAAACAAAAGGGAGATTTAAGGCACACACACAAAAAAAGGAGTGATATACACAAGGGAAAACAAACGGGAGACTTGAGTACTTCTATTTATGATGTCACCAACAGGCCAGCCTGACTTCCCAGCCACATTAACACCTATTATTGCCATGTTTTGTGGACAACTGGTTGAAACACCTTGTTATCATTACAGCTTTTCAAAAGATACTACTGGCTGAATCATCTACACTCTGGCAAAGCTAGCACACAGCCTAGCTTCACCTAACCAAGTGTGCAAGAGTTCATGGAAGCACTACAGAGAAAGCACTTTACAATTAAAAATCAGCACATTACAATTAAAGCTAGATGACCTTTCGACTTCATAAAATCGGTGAAATTTTGTTCCCTCTGAAATTTGGTCATTGTGATATGTTTATTTCTGGAATATCTCTCTCTCTCTCAAAAAAAAATCCAGCCCATTCTGTGGCTGGGAAATTATTTAATTTGAGGGAATTCCCTAGCAAATAATGTGCATGAAATCGCTTGCTTTACACAGTCAAGCAGACAGAGGAAATCCATGTGTGCATGCGCAGGTTTACCTGTTTCTTATTCTTTTGCTTCTTCTTTTGGTTTTGACGGCAGCTGGCATCCACAGTGTTGCATTACTGCCATCTACAGGTTTACCTTGACCGTGCACTGATAGTTACATCATTCTAAGGCTACGTTTACATTACGTCGAATCAGCGGATCATCAGATTAACGTTCTTAAAACGATTCGCGTTTACACAAAACCGTTAGCCGTGCACACAGCAACACCAATACGCGGATACGCTCGGCTCCGCAGGCATCCTGCGCTCCAAATCACTCCGCCCTGAACAGCGAGTGCCCTCTGGAGGGTGCGCACTCCGGCCCTGCGCAGCTCACAGAGCGCGCGAGTGAAGTGAACAAGCCACGATTCGGGACTGAGCCGCTGTGTGTGAGATCCCAGCGCATATCACTTATTACTTGCAAGTGGAAGGATGGCAAGCCTAAAGACAATCATAACTACACAATGGGCAGTATTTGCATCAGTATTTGCAGTATTTTCATACTTTTATACTCTTTAATGAAAGGTGATACAAGGCGGAAGTCTGCGCCGTTTTTCAGCAGTCGCGTCACATGACCAACGCCAGCGAATCAGGAAGGTGGATGTCACAGTGACGTTGTCCAATGAGACGCCAGCTAGAGCTCAGCACAGCGTATTCGCGTATTCTCAATGTTTACACAGCACCGGAGCTGATACGATCTAGATTGAATACGTGGACGCTGGCGGATTCCCGTTTCCCCGCTTTTTCAGGGGGGTTAATGTAAACGGACAGTGCATCCGTGAAGAAAACGAGACAGATACGGTCTAGTGTAAACGTAGCCCAAAGGAACAGCTGATCACACCGAGGTGCTCACTGACCGCCGATATTTATTAGTTTGGTCCTGCGTTTCCTTTCCTTCACAACATAACATCTTTCCTTCTCGCTTTCCATTACTGTAGCCGGTCTTTCACGTTTCATTCACACACTCACGTCCTCCATTTTTCTCTCCTGTTTCAAATTTGTATCCCACAATATCTTGCGCAAACGGGGAAAGTCCACCATGTGATGCATGACATATCTTGAATTGGGTCATGGTGAAGCAGGGAAAAATTAGCAGAGAATTTAGGGCTACATGGCCCTAAATTCATTAATTGTTCTAATTAAAAAAACTAATAAAATTGGAAGTCTGTGATTTGAATTCAGTAGCTTTTGGTCCACTAAACAAAAATAATTGGGTGTCAGGGAAAATTCCTTTTATGACCTACACTTGAAAAATCTGAAAGGCAGTATAACTTTAACAATTTAAAATAAGGGCAAAAACACATAAATCATGGAATGTTTTAGTTAACAATACAGTATATGTTAGCACATGACAACCTTAGGTATGACAGAAGACCCAGCTGTAAACATGTGACAGTGTTAATATTGTAAAGTCAGCATTGAGCCAGATAAGTGGAGCTGTACTGGTTGGTTGCAAATTAGCTAGCTTGCTAATTAAATGATAGCCAATTAACTTACCCCAGGGGTTTTCAAAGTGTGGGAGAGTCAGCCCCCCCCTCAGAGAGCAAATAAACAACAGCGCCCCCCCTCACAATTTTTGTTGTTGCTATACTTAATGTTCCATTCGTATTTAAAAAAAATGGTTGCTGTACACATTTTTATTTTTTTCTTTTACACATTTTAAACATCTGTGCTTTTTAAAACATCTTTTTTTTTTTTTTACACATTTTAAACATCTGTGCTTTTCTTTTTAAAACATCTTGTTTTACACATTTTAAACATCTCATAGCATCGTTAGCTAGCACCTCTTGGCAGACAACACACTGTGGCAGTGGAGCATCTTCAGATCCAGTCCATGAAAATCCAAACTTTAAATAATCGTGGTCATACTTCCTTCTTTTTTCAGTCCCCCCAGGATTCCACGGGCCTTTTTTGTGATTGTTGCAGGCTAAAATGTCTGATGTTGCGGGGGTTTTCCAAAAAATTGCGATGAAAGTTGCGGTGTTTTTTAGGTTTTTGTTGCAATTGCATTGCGGGAGGAAGTGAAAGTTGCGAGAAATTGTTACAATTTTCTCTTTTTGTGATTAAAATTGAGTGATATGTTAAATATTAAGTTATTACCGAAAAACTATTGATTAAAAAAAACAAAGACACTGAGAAATGGTCTTATAAACAACTTTACCAATATAAAAGATTACCAGGACTACAAAAATGCAGAAAAATAGGCTTTACTTATCCAAATGCACCTGTTGGTTCAAAAGTTAAAGTGCATAGAACCTCACAGCACAACATGAAGTTACCTTAAAATATAATATAAATGCCTCAGTTTTCATGTAAGAAAAAAACACTATTAATACTAGTACTGTGTGCAGGCAGTCTCTCCTGAAGACTAAATTAAACAATAATTATAAACTAATAAAATAAATGGCTCAGGCTTCATAGAAGAAAAAAACAATTTGAACAGAATCTCACAGTATGATGCTGAAGCTGTCTAAACAATGGAAAATAAAATACCATTTTGGCAAAAATGTTGGCATCCATTAATTTCTTGTATTAAGTAAAAAATAATGTAAAGTGCATACAGTCCTTCACTATAAACATAACACACTTTCAGTAACAGAATTTAAGCCTATATAAACATTGTCTCGCACATGCAGTGTTGCCAGATACTGCTGATGTTTTCCAGTCCAAAATATGTTCAAAACCCACCAAAATGCATTAAAACCGCCCAATCTGGCAACACTGCGCGCATGCTGCTTCTCTTGAACGTATACACGGAAGTAAGGCGGAAGGTAGTTTGTCGATGTTACCTCAAGACGACGCCAACGATTGGTCAAATTTGCGGGAAGGTTGCGGTGATTGGATATAATTGCAACACCGCCCTGAATTCGCGGGGATTGGTTGAATTTGCAAATCACAACATCGCGAAATCCTGGAGGGTCTGTTTTTTTGCTTGGCCCAGACTCTGTCTCCTCACTCACTGTAGCTTTAGGTACTAAAAATCGATCCCTTTTGTCTCTGGCAAAGGCTAGCTGAAGTTCGCTAAATGTCCGCAATAGTAACTTATTCTGGTTTATGTTTCCTCACGTTGCGCCCCCCTGAAGAACTCTGGTGCCCCCCAGGGGAAGCGCACCCCACACTTTGAAAAGCCCTGACTTACCCTATTGTTTATATGTTTTGTGGAATATTTCAGTTGTGAAATTCTCTCATGTTAATAGGCTAGTTTGCACTGAGTGCAAGTTTGCTGGGCATGAAATGAGCACATCGATCCTTTGCTTTAGAAGTGTGTGTTTTTTGTTGTCCATTCTATTCTATAACAATCTTGCTAATTTTACTCAGTTATTTCACCAGTTGTGTTACCATTTTTAGTATTTACTATCCAAAGTGAGACATAACCAGCACACCAAAAAAGTAGAATTTATATTCTGCAAATATGGGTGTGCATTTGTATGTGTGTGTATATTCTCTCACCAGATGTAGACAATAAAGAGGAAACCTGGTGCCGAGATGGCAAGTTGCAGATTCCTCCAGCTTCGAATAAAATAAGCCACACCAGCCAGAAGCATATAACCAAACCCAAAGAAATAATCCGTTAAGATTCCAGCTAGCATGCGTCTCTTTGGAGATGTCCATTCTGTACCTACAGATCAGTTGGAAATGGTTGTCCGAGATGAGATTAAGGGATTTTATACTCTACACACTACAAACTAGCCAAATCAAGCAAAATCATGATGATCGATGAACCAAATGAAATTCTGAAATTGTACGGTTATTCACCCAACACAAAAGCATTGATGATGATGCCGGAGATAGAGGTTCCGATGATGAAGCGAAGAGCCACATATACCAGGTAGTTCGGAGCAAAGGCAGCAGCCACCCCAAACATTGTCTGTAAGGCAAGTGACAAGAGCAGGACAAACCTCCTTCCAAACCTGAAAACGAAACAGAAAAATAGTAATGGTCAGCAGAATTGGGCAAGAAGAAGGAACCTGCAGCTGTGACTAAAATCCAAGATTTCCAAGATCCAATCTAGGAAGGTTCCTGGACTGTAATGTCTTCAGAACTACAAGCCAGGATCAAATGACTAAGATTTCTAGTAGTATTAGCTGAGAAAAGCTGCCAACATGGGGAATGGTTTGTGATCAAATGTGTGTCTGATTTTACAGAAGAATAAAGTGTGTATATGATGGATAGACAAAATGTAGTGTTTTCATGAATGTGACGTTACATTGACATTTAAGAATTAGCACAAAGGTGTCTTTAATGGAATAGTGTTTGGGGTATCAAACCAGGGACGGATCCATCCCAAGAATCTGACAGATGCACATTTGCAGACATATTTTCACTAATTTTACCAGATGGCTATGGATTTTCACAGGGGCACAGAGCACGATGAGCCCTTTACAAAGAGGGCAGCCACAACCCGCTACGACCGTGGCTCAGCCCGTTATTCACCTCTGAAACCCCCACGTGAGCGTGACTCACCAAAAACTTTAATATGAGCCCTGGCTCCAGTCGCTCATGTGCGCGGGGATTTAAAAATTCATAACTCGGCCACCGAAAGTCCTAGCCCCACCAAACTTTACAGGCACCTCCCTCTCCCCAAGACCTTTCAAAGCAGCTAGGCTTGGCCTGCTACGACGGCAGCTCAGCCCATTATTCACCCCCGAAACCCCCAAGTGAGCGCGACTTGCCGAAAACTTTAATATGAGCCCTGGCTCCAGCCGCTCGGATTTAAAAATTCACAACTCGGCCACTGAAAGTTCTAGCCCCACCAAACTTTACAGGCACCTCCCTCTCCCCGAGACCTTTCGAAACAGCTAGGCTTGGCCTGTTATTTGTGGCGAATTTTGAATTTCAACCTCTTTCTGGAGCATTTTCTTGGTTTGACCTTGATTCTTTGTCTCAGGTCACACTATACAAAGCATTGTGAGAATACAGGTAACTAGGTCAGGTAAGCATTACCACTTGCCACAGGTGGTCGGATCCTGAACCATTGGTGTGTTGGTTGAGCATGTCTATAGCCCGTGTAGCCGGCTAGCAGCAAAGTAAACAAATGCCCCGTAACCGATGCCAAGTGGTGCACATATTTTTCTGACCGATCCAAGTGCATTGGTCTGTATCCGTCCCTGATCAAACAATGGTCATCAAACTAATTTATGGCTAAGCGGAACACAAATACAATTTGTATATTGTGCGTGTAGAAAAATATACCTCTGCACATCTGACATTTATAATACAAATTAACTGATTAATTATTCAATACTGCAAGAATGTGTGCACAAGAGAGTGAGAGTGAAAGAGAGAGAGATTTTACCAATTTAGTGTTGTCTAGCTTAATCCTGTTGGCTGACTGTCTGACATTTAACCTGTTTCACATTTCTGAGTAATGCATAGCCCTTGCTTGTCTCCCATGGTTGGTTTTAACAGAATCAGTTCACTTTCATCTGTCTCTCAGCTTCATAACACTTATTAAAGTCATACATTAATCAAAAACTACACATCAATTATAGAGAATTTGGACTGAACCTTGATTACCATTCAGGCTTTGTTCAAACATGTACTATAATGTGACTTCACAATGCAGAATGCATGCAATTCAAACATACCTGTCGGCCATAGATCCAAACACAATAGCTCCCACAAGCAATCCCAGCATATACAGGGAAGAACCAAGACTATTTAGAGTTGCCCTGTCACAGACAAGATCCCACTATCACACACATACAGAGATAAAAAAAATTAACTCCTTAATAGTTAGATTTCATCCACAAAATAACTTCAGTAGCTCCTTTATGCATCGTGATTACTCCCATTATTGTATTTGTGAAGAACTTTGAAACACAGTACTATTTACAAATCCAGAGAGACGGTTTTTATTTTAGAAAGATTGCAAAAGGTGTGTGTGTGTGTGTGTGTGTGTGTGTACAATCCCCACAGTTTTGAGGCATTTCCCCAAAGACCATTACCACCCTGAACTAGATTTGCCAGTAAAAGCACATTCTGGAGTGTTTTATTTGTCTTATGCAACAGCAATTTGCCAATGCTAACAATATTATTAGAGAACAAAAACATTATACTATTTATCCATTTATAGTTACATTTAATGTTGTGGAACATCTGCAAACCAAGAATAACTAATTTTTGCTTCTGTTGTAACAGTTATAAAATACTCATTCCCTCTCCTGAAGATTTCCTGTGTCAGAAAAGGAATAGCTTTACCTCTGACTGCCACAAAGACTGACTCTGGAGACTCCTAAAATTTAAAATAAATACAGTCATGGGAAAAAGAAAGTATAGCCTCCTTCAAGTCCATGTTTTTATTTATCAGAGCCTCAATAAAAATTGAGGCAACTTCTATAAAACAAACAAATACCCTTGGGTGGCAGCAAAAATAGATAGATAGATAGATAGATAGATAGATAGATAGATAGATAGATAGATAGATAGATAGATAGATAGATAGATAGATAGATAGATAGCTGAACCAATGTTGTCAGAACACTGTCAGAAATGGGGGTACAGTACACTGTAAACCCGAATAAGTTGAGTTTGCTTAAAAAAATTGAGGAAAGTGGTTGCCTTAAAAAAAATAAGTAATTATTAATGATTGAATTGAGTACCTTAAACTTACAATCTTCTGGTAAGTTTAAGGTACTCAATTCAATCATTAATAATTACTTTTTTTTTTTAAGGCAACCACTTTCCTCAATTTTTTTAAGCAAACTCAACTTATTCGGGTTTACAGTGTAGGAGTCCATTTCTGTCCCTTATGGTACAATCTACACTACTGTATCCCCTAGGGCTCATTATTGGACCTCAAGGTAACTATGTGTACTGTTTTAGGGCCAAGAAGATACATATATGTTCCCAAGCAGTATACAAAGGGTACAAATAAGTACCTTAAAGGGTACTGCCCCAGTGACAAGTATTGTACCCTTAAAGGTACAATAATGTACTTTATTTTCTGAGAATGAAGAGTGCACTGCAAAAAACTGAAAACTGAATTTGAGGAGAAAATTTCACTAGTATTAAGGAATTATCTTGCTGCATGGACAGATAATTTTACCTAACAAGACATCTTGGAATAAGTTGGTTACAATCTAGAACTAGTTTTAATAATCTCAGAGTCGGTGTCTTGGATTCTTCTACACTGCAAAAATGATATCTTAAGTTAGAATATCGTGAATATAGTTGAAACGATCTAGCATCTCCTATTAGAAGACTACAAGACACCAACTCTGAGATTATTAAAACTAATTCTAGATTGTAACCAACTTATTGCAAGATGTCTTGTCAAGTAAAATTATCTGTCCATGGAGTAAGATAATTTCACTAGTATTAAGGAATTCATCCATCCATCCATCCATTATCTGTATCCACTTATCCTGTTCTACAGGGTTGCAGGCAAGCTGGAGCCTATCCCAGCTGACTATGGGTGAAAGGCGGGGTACACCCTGGACAAGTCGCCAGGTTATCGCAGGGCTGGCAAGTATTAAGGAATTTTCTCCTCAAATTCAGTTTTCAGTTTTTTGCAGTGTCGGCCAAACTTTCTCCAAAACAATGCGAAAAACTGAAACTCCTACAGAAAACATTTACTTCAAGTTATTGTTGCTAGGCGCTTCCACATGCTACTGAATTACAAGGTATAGGCCACTTGGTTTCTAAATGTTGGTTTACTTTTTGGAAAACAAAAGACTACATGTTAAAATCTGTTGTGTTCTTTTGCTGTCATCTGAGGTTATTATTTATACAAGTTGGGAAGGACAGACAGAAAGAGAGAACATAGAATTGTACGAGGGTGTAATCCCCCCCCCATGACTTTCTCCTCGCAGAAAGTTTCATAACAATCTGTTAATGTGCAGCATGATCATACATGCCCCTGTGTAAATTGTTAAAGAACTGATAAATGCCATAGAACAAGAGAATTAACATAAATCTACAATTTGCTTTACAACAACAACTAACTGCTGTTATAGAAAATGAATCACCTTCTGAAAAATCACAATCTTGAATGCAATTCAATTAAATTCAACTTTATTTATATAGCATTTCTAACAGTGGACATTGTCACGAAGCAGCTTTACAGAAATCCCGCAGTGGTATAAATGTTTCTTTTAAACAGTGACGGGGAAAATCTCTGAGAAAATCTCCATCATAGTGGACATCTCAGCTTTACTAAGTTTTATTTGCATTTCTGCACATATTTTAGGTTTTTATTTTAATCCTCAATGACAAGTTTAAAAACCTGATACATTTGTCAAGTTATTCATGACATCAATAAAATCAAAGTCAGTATAGCATTCTTATTCTTCAGACCATGTAAACTGAGTCCATATTTTAAAATGAGATGATGGCTCATCATTCTATTCTTACTACAATAATAAAATTCACATGGGTTTAGAAACTATTTTACATATCCATAACCAGTCTTTTCTAAATTTGAACGGATTAAGTAGAAACAGTACCACCACTAAAATCCTGGTTTAGACAAAAGGATCAAAAGCTTAGACAGACTCATGGGTGCAGATCCCGGGGGGGACGGGGGGACATCCCCCCCCCCCCCCCAATTTCTGAAAAACATGAATTGTCCCCCCCAATAAAAATCCCCTAAATTATTCAAAATTGTACAAACAAATGCATTTTCAGACAAATGATTCCCTGTGCAGTACTTTTTGAATGATGTGGCGAGTCCTGTGATTTATGGTTGCATGGTATGAGTTGCATATACGGGCAAAAAAAAAATCACTTTTGTGTCCCCCCCCCCCCCCCCCCCCCCCCCCCAATCCTGACATCGGATCTGCACCCCTGGACAGACTGAAGATTCAAAACCTGCCCCAATATATTCAAATTCACTTTAAAACGAAAATCTCCTTCTCCATGGTGTGTGTGTGTGTGTGTGTGTGTGTGTGTGTGTGTGTGTGTGTGTGTACCTCAGTGACAGTGCTGCTGTAGATTAATTCTCGGCTGTAGACCCATCCGTGGGGACAGAGGTCCTCCTCAGTCCGGTTCTGGATGCTACACGAGTGACTGTAGTTTACAGACATGTTGAAGTCCCAGTGTTCATAAGTCGAGTTCTGGCAGTGATGTGCTGGAGTGTAGCCTGTGAAGACGCTTGCCATCATATGAAAGGCAAGAAATATTTGTGGAAGACAAATCAGCACATACAGATTCTTCTGATATCTCCCAAATCCATCGACCTCCTCCAAGACCTGATCGAAATTCATTTCTCCGTTTGCAGGAACTCAGTTCAAAGCCAGATCCAACTCAAACCCTCCCCGAGAGCCAAGTGTTTCAGTGTGAATGCCAGGAAGGCGGGGAACAGACGGGGTAAAAGCTGTTTATTCAGACCAACTTGACTTGGTAAAGTCAGACCCAAGGAACTGAGCGTAGGGGAGAGCGGGGAGACTTGGGACAGTCTGTATTCCCATAAATTAATTTCAACCAGTCAGGTTTAAATGACATCAGAAGTTAGATGTTGCCCTTTACAGAAACCTATTTCCTTTGGTGCCACGAAGCTGGACACTGCAGGAAGGTCTGTCTGTGCAGTTCAATATTTTTGTTTAAAAAATGAAAAATAAAAAAAAACTCCAAAGCAGCATAAAACATTAGCCAAAGTCATCAATTCTGAAGGTTAAACATGTTATACAATATGTTATACAATATGTTATACAATATGTTATACATGTTATACAATATGTTATACAATATGTTATACAATATGTTATACAACAACGACAAATAACCAGCTATTCAAATAAAATTAAAAAAGGAAACAAAGCTTCACACAGCCACTAGCACATCCTCATACTTAAAGCTAAAATGTAGTTGGAAATTAGGGGAAAAGTCTCGTGTGTTATGAATCCATAACTGTTTGCCTGGTGCTTAAGTGTGCGTGAAAGAGATCGAGAGGAAGGGAGGAGGTAAGATAGGGCGTGGGAGAGGGAGGGAAGTGAAAGAAGGGAGTGGAAGGCTGTTTCTGCTTCTTCTTTTTCTTTTTTATTGGTTTATGGTGGTTGGTGGCGGCATGTTAGTGGTTGGCGCTGTCGCCTCACAGCAAGAAGGCCCGGGTTCGATCCCCGTGGCCGGCGAGGGCCTTTCTGTGTGGAGTTTGCATGTTCTCCCTGTGTCCACGTGGGTTTCCTCTGGGTGCTCCGGTTTCCCCCACAGTCCAAAGACATGCAGGTTAGGTTAACTGGTGACTCTAAATTGACCGTAGGTGTGAATGTGAGTGTGAATGGTTGTCTGTGTCTATGTGTCAGCCCTGTGATGACCTGGCGACTTGTCCAGGGTGTACCCCGCCTTTCGCCCGTAGTCAGCCAGGGTGTA
The DNA here is from genome assembly GCF_027579695.1 of Neoarius graeffei. Lineage (NCBI taxonomy): Eukaryota > Metazoa > Chordata > Actinopteri > Siluriformes > Ariidae > Neoarius > Neoarius graeffei. The sequence continues at coordinate 37,594,545 of NC_083584.1, read as the reverse complement.
CCCCGCCTTTCGCCCGTAGTCAGCTGGGATAGGCTCCAGCTTGCCTGCGACCCTGTAGAACAGGATAAACCGGCTAGAGATAATGAGATGAGATGGTGGTTGGCAAACAGCTTTTAGGTGCATTACCGCCACCTTCTGGACTGCAGTGTGAACCAGAACGTTTATTACACTATTGTACTAAATTCTCCTAATAATTCCTGTATCATTTAAAAACCTAAAAATAGCCGTATATCCTGCATTATCTGACCTCATCTGCAGCATCTCTCTGATATCTAGTGTCATAGGATTCCTTTGAAGTGTCCTTTTAAGTGTCTGTCTCTCTTGTTGAGATTTAGGACAATCCAACATCACATGCACCACCGTTTCCTGTAGTCCACAATGTTCACATCTTCCATTAACATGCTTATCCATTATGTTTAATGTACTGTTCAGCCCAGTGTGACCAAACCTCATCCTTGATATCATTTCTTCCTCCTTTCTATTTCTTCCTCTCATTTCTCCTACTTTCTTTTGAATGCTGTAGTAATATCAACCCTTATTTTTTTCGCGGTCCAGTTTCCATCAAATCCTGCGCTCTGATTGGCTGGCGAGTGGGTCTGTATCCTATGATATGGACCCTGGTTATGGACCTCTGGTGACTCGCTCGTTCACAACAACAACAAACATAGTAGCATTTTTTGTCAACATTTATCTTTTTTTTAAATAAGATTTATTATTTTTTTATAAGGTTTATTTATAAGATTATCAAAAATCTTGTAAATTTTTGCCAGCATTTCTCAGGAGAATAGCATTAATTTTACAGCATGGATAGTGATAACGACAGTGTTCACAGTGAAAGCAAGTTTTACTACCCTGAGGAAGAAGAAATAAAGAAAACATTTTGAGAGAAAGTTAAAAACCTCTAACTTGCTAACGCCGAGCAAAAACATGGCTGAATCCTGAATGACTCAATTTTGTATAAATAGAGGACTCCATAGGCGGCAAAATGTATTTTTTTTTCTGCCATGGAAGTGCACTTGTATACCGAGGAGGAAGCAATTTGCATTACAGCCATGAATGAGGATTCAAAATGGCGGCTCACCTCGGTTTTCCCTTTCGGGCGCTCTCATTTTCTGTTAGGATTTGGTAAAGAAAAAAATAAATATATTATTTACCAGCTTAAGGTCAGTCTATATGGTGAAATACCGTGACCTCGGCCCAGAGGGCCTCAGCCAGTACTTTCAAGACCTCGGTCACGATATTTCACGATCCGGACCTCCCAGCTGGTAAATAATTTATTTCCTCTATCAGAATCAGAATCAGAAGCACTTTATTGCCAGGTATGTAACACATGAGGAATTTGACTCCGGTTTGACTTAGCTTTCATAGTACAGACAGAAAGAAAGTATAGGGAAAAAAAACACACACACACACACACACACACACACACAGAGTCTCACTGCAGTGAACTCCAGGGGGAGAATCGCATTTCTACAGCGACGGCCTTGAAGGCAGTGCTGGCTGGAGAGCCAAGATAAGATTGGAATTTGTTTAGACTTAAAATGGGTAGATGTGTCCTTTTTCGCTTATCCCGCTTGTCCATTCTGGCCACCAAAATGATCCATTTCTCTTTGCAAAGCCATCAACTTCTCCGTGATGTTATCAATGTTGCGACTCAAGTTCTGAATAGCCACAGTCCGAGTGCCGACAGCTCTGCCCACCGCCTCAATCATGTCGGCAGCTTAGTGGGGCTTTGAACAGCTGCCACCGTTAACTAATTTCCTCGATACACCAGAGCAATGCCAAGTCCAATCAGCAAAAATCCTGTGATCATGGTTCCGAATAGGTAAATATCCTCAATGTCCTCCACGGAAAGAATCGCCAAGCACACCACACGCCACTTCTCCCAGGCATCCATGGTGTATCCGGCTGCAAACGTTCCGGCAGGACAGGCAGGTTCCCCCGAACCAGACTTCTCGTCGAGAAGATTGTGTCAATTGCGTGAAGTGACCAGTTGATCAAATCCATAATTTCGATTCGGAGAACAGTGCAGGAAGGGTCTCTCAGACAAGACGAGTCCGCAGAAGCAAAGCAGGAGAGAGGCTTGTCAGGAAGGGAGAGGCTAAGAAATGAGAGATGAGAGAGATGAGAGGAAAAAACACCCACACATTTCGCTCCTATCAGGACCGGAATGTGTAGGCATTAAAAAAAAACCTCAGCGTAGCATTTCGTGAAGCACGGAGAAGAATTAACACAACAATTACACAAAAACATAGAAAGCACAAGAGAGCAAAGTCCCGTGGCAGCCGTCTGCGGCGCCATCTTGGATGGCCATTCTTCCTGCCATTTCTTTCTTATTTCTCTTTTGACTATGCTTTTAACCTCCACCTTACTATATTTTACAACCATACTAATTTTTAGGGCCCGAGCTCCAAGGTGCGCGGGGCCGCATCGGCCTTGCGCACCAGTCAGTGCAAAGCCCTATTGTATTTGGAAGGATTATTATTATTCCCTTTTTTCCTGCCTCATTTGGCCTTTTTTGAGCTGGTTCCCATGGTTCAAAATGAACAAAATTTGGTACACACATCAGTCATTGTAACCGCTACTCAGCCACAGAGATTTGGCCCCGGGTGTGGCTCAGGAACTCCATAGCGCCCCCTAATGTCATGGAGTCCCCTGATCGGCATATAGTTTCAGCTACACACACCAAATTCGTTATGTATGTAGGGCTCCCCAAGACAAACAACTTTCCTATATACATGGCCTTAGCCACACCCAACAGGACATGAGGTAATTGGGCTTATATGCATTTGGACACATCGTCAATTTTAATATACTCCTCCTAGATGGTTCATCAGATTCATGTCAAACTTGGTATACCTGATGCCAAGATGTTGCTGATGTTAAATTGCAAAGGGATTTTTGATATGTTGAAATGGCAATATTATGAATTTTAATATCTTGCCACATAAACAAGAAATATGTCAAAAAGTCATAGTATAGTTAAGGATTTGTCTGAAACTTCTCAGGTTAGTAGATAACGTGATTATGATAACATGTAGACGCCCAATATGCCTTTCTGGTATAGCGCCACCAACTGGCCAAGGAAAGAATAGCGTTTTGAATATGTGTGTTTTGACACATGATCAGTTTCAAGATACTCCTTCTAAACGGTTCATCAGATTCATGTGAAATTTGGCATACGTGATGATGAGATGTTGCTGATGTTAAATTGCAAAGGGATTTCTGATATCTTGTAATTTCTTGAAATGGCCTTATGATTTTAGTATCTTGCCACATATATAGGAAATGTGTCAAAAAGGCACAGTGCATTGAATGTATGGTCAGAAACTTCTTAGTTTAATAGATGTTATGATTATAATGATATATAGACACTCAATGGACCTGCCTATTATAGCGCCACCACCTGGCCAAGCAGAAAATATGCCAGAAATTGGCATTGCCTTAACTGATTGATTGAAAACTTTACAAAATATTGTGTCATGATTGTGATGATGTTCCCATGTGTAATCCACATGCCTAGGACAGCGCCACCATCTGGCCAAGTAGGACATTGCAAAAATAAATAAGAATAATAATTGATGGATTTACAGTTGAAACCAGAACTTTACATGCACATGCTAAAGTTGACTAAAACGAGGAATTAAAAGAATCATCTTTTGGGAATTGATCATAATATAATGTCTTAATTGAAAAATGAGGAAAAATCCAACCTTTAAGGACACCAATTTTCTTTGTGAATGAATAATGTATTGTTATTACTGCCATCATTGTGCATTTTGTTGCAGACATATGCAAACTATGCATGTACACACACACACACACACACGCAGACACAGGAAAGCTAAGATGACATAAGATTACAGCATGAGATGGAGATAAGGTGGAGACATGTATAGTTTTGTACATATACAAATGTACATGGGGCGGCACGGTGGTGTAGTGGTTAGCACTGTCGCCTCGCAGCAAGAAGGTCCTGGGTTCGAGCCCCGGCGAGGGCCTTTCTGTGTGGAGTTTGCATGTTCTCCCCGTGTCCGCGTGGGTTTCCTCCGGGTGCTCCGGTTTCCCCCACAGTCCAAAGACATGCAGGTTAGGTTAACTGGTGACTCTAAATTGACCGTAGGTGTGAATGTGAGTGTGAATGGTTGTCTGTGTCTATGTGTCAGCCCTGTGATGACCTGGCGACTTGTCCAGGGTGTACCCCGCCTTTCGCCCATAGTCAGCTGGGATAGGCTCCAGCTTGCCTGTGGCCCTGTAGAAGGATAAAGCGGCTAGAGATAATGAGATGAGACAAATGTACATTTTTACACCACCAAAACATACACACACACACACACACTTACTGTCTTTGTCTGTCTATCTCTCATCCATCAAGCAGTCATGGCATTTGCAACATGCACATCACCTTTGAACATTTGATGAATATATGACGTGACTGTTTGTTGGGTGGCGGAATGTCTTGCGTTGCGGAACCACACGTGTGAGGGCCCGTCAAGGCCGCTAGCGGCTTTAATTCTTTTTCTTGTTGCTCTTTTTGCATATCTGTCTGCCAGCTCATTTCCCTCCACACCAATATGTGCAGGAATCCACATGAATTTAACTTCCCCTCCTGCTCTTTTAATTCCAAATATTGTTAGAGTTATGTCTAGTACTATGTCTTGTCTTGTATTTGACTGTGGGATTGTGGGACTTCCATGCCAGCTCCAGGACAGGAATTCAGTCCTGTCTTGCTGAAGGCCATTTCCAGAAGCGGCACTCCCACACCTGCTACCACTCCCCTCCCATCAGCCAGGGCTTTTTAAGAACTGTTTGGAGCTACTCCATTGGCTAGACCAGGGGTCATCAAACTACGGCCCGTGGGCCAACTCCGGCCTGCCACCCCCCTTTGACCGGCCCCCCCAGCCCCTCTGCCCCCACCACTTGAACCGGCCCTATGAGGCAATCCCCAAAAGTGGTCATGGCCTATTTTTTTAAATTGCTTTTTGGCAAATAACAACATGCCTGCATCTTGTATTTTGTTGATTTTATCAATTAAAATCGATATTTAGTTATAAAATGAACTATTCATATTTTCCGAATTTTCGTCATATGCTCGCAATCAAGCAGTGACAGGCAGCGCACGCGCAGAGAACTGTCAGTGTTCAGGACAGCAAAATGGCTAGCGGTCAGCGAAAAGCTGACAGAGAGTGCAGAGTTTTTAAAGAACAGTGGACCACCGATTATTTTTTCGTTCAGTGTAAGGACCGTGCAGTTTGTCTTGTATGTAAAGAAAAGTGTGTCGGTTTTCAAAGAATATAATCTGTGTCGTCACTACGAAACTTGCCACAAAGAGTATGCTAGTTTGCGAGGGCAAACAAGAGAAGACAGGATTCGGAGGATGAAATGCGGACTGGCTGCACAACAGAATGTATTCCTTCTCCAAACCCAGATCAACCAGGCTGCTGTCTGAGCTTGCTATAAAGTAGCTCACCTACTAGCTACCCATGGAAAGCCGTTTACTGATGGGGACTTTGTTAAAGTATGCATGCTTGCTGTGGCCGAGGAGGTGTGTCCCGACAAGAAGGATGCGCTCAACGCGGTGAGTCTCTCTGCACCTACTATGACCAGGCGAACTGAAGATTTGGGGGACAACGTGTATGACCAGCTGAATGAGAAAGCGTCAGAATTCGAGTTTTTTGCTTTGGCCATGGATGAGAGCAATGACGTGCAGGACGCAGCACAACTGCTGTGATCTATTGATCTATTGCTCATATTATTATAATTTCACTGTTTTTTTTAAATTTATTTATTTTATAGGCCTATTTATTTGACCTTTATTAAGTGCTGCAAACAATTATTATTAATATTATTAAAAATATCAACAGGCCTACCTACAATTTATAATTTCCACTCACCTTTGCCAGTGTCAATCACCTCAACTAGGCAGATGTTTATTACCTTGACAGCTTTGATGTTATTTTTATTAGAAAATAAATAAATGGAATATCTGTGGTATTTCAAATTAAAACAAAGTGTGAAGACTCGATTACTACTTTTGCAAACCACTAGTAAAGATAAATATGTGCCAGGAATCAAGTGTTGATATAGTAGTGTGGATATAGTAGTGTGGATGGCTGTGTCAGGCTAGTAATCTCTACTACACAATGAGGCCTGCTGGTGGTCATATTTGTCTGGGTCATACAATTCTATGTTATATAGCTGACCCGACCCTGGCCCCCCATCACAGTCAGGAACGACAATGTGGCCCCCAGAGAAAAAAGTTTGGTGATGTTAGGGTTTTGCTGGGATTCAAACCTGGTTCGCTGGTGTGATAATCCAGCAAACCCCCACTAGGCCACCAGGGGGATGACTCAAGTGCAGAGGCGTGAGGCGAAAGTAGAGTATCAAAAACAGTTTATTTACAATATATACAATCCAGGGGAAAAACAAAAAGAATAATCCAAAAGCTCAGAAGATATACAAAAATAAAAATATCCCAAGGTTTAATGTCCAAAATCCAACTCAGAAAAGAAGAGGCAAAAACTCAAACGCTCAGAAGATCCAAAGGTCAAAACAAAAATCCACAAAGTCCAAAAGAAAGCAACAAAAACCAAGAAAGCTAAGACACAGGCAAGGTACATGGGACAGAGAGAACTAGCACTAACAGCATAGCATAAAGACTCCGTGACTAGGGACCAAACAGAGAGTATAAATACACAAAATAAATTGAACACAGGTGACGATAATGAAGACAAACAGGCAATCAACACAAACACAAAACACAGGAACAGTGGTGGCCTCTAGAGGCCAAAACAAACATGACAAGAAAAGGAAATAACAGCGGCCTCTAGAGGCCAAAACAGTCCCAGTCCTAACAGGACCCCCCCCCCCCCCAGGAGCGTCTCCTGACGTTCCCAGGGCGATCCGGATGGGCCGAATGGAAGTCCCGACAAAGTTCTTTATCTAATATGTCCCGAGCTGGGACCCAGCAGCGCTCCTCAGGGCCATAGCCCTCCCAGTTCACTAAATATTGGAGCTCACCGTGGACCCGGTGGGAGTCAAGCAGGTGATGCACAGTGAACACAGTCTGACCCTGGAAGATGCGGGGGGGCGGGGGATTCCTAGGGGCAGGGGCATACGTGGATGACAATACGGGCCGCAACAGGGAAACATGGAATGTGGGGTTGATCCTTAGCGTTCGTGGTAACTGGAGCCGGTAGGAGACAGGGTTCACCCTGCACACAACTTTGAAGGGGCCAATGTAGCGAGGAGCAAGCTTGCGGTTCTCCACCCATAGCGGAAGGTCCTTGGCGGACAGCCAAACCCGCTGCCCAGGGTGGAAACCGTGGGCAGGCCTTCTATGGCAGTTGGCCTGAGTCTGGTTGGTTCTGGAGGTCTGGATGAGGGTCCTCCTGACCTTGCTCCAGGTCTTGCGACACCGTCTCACATATTGGTTGACCCAGGGCACCCCAGCGTCCTCCTCCTGGTCTGGGAACAGAGGTGGCTGGAACCCGAATTGGCACTGGAACGGCGACAGCTTGGTGGCCGATGACTGCAGGGTGTTGTGGGCGTACTCTGCCCAAGGCAGCCAGGTGCTCCACGATGTCGGGTTATCCATAGCCAGGCCTTGTAGGGTGGTTTCCAGGTCCTGGTTGAGCCTCTCCGTCTGGCCATTGGACTGGGGGTGGAACCCAGAGGAGAGGCTGGCAGTGGCTCTGATGAGCTTGCAAAACCCTTGCCACACTCGGGAGGAGAACTGGGGCCCCCAGTCTGAGATGATGTCCTGTGGGAGACCAAAGACTCGGAAGACATGATTAAATATTAATTTAGCTGTGTCAAGGGCAGAAGGGAGCTTGCACAGTGGTATGAAGAGGCAGGCCTTAGAGAATCTGTCGACTATTACCAAGATGACAATGTTACCTTGTGAGTCTGGCAGGCCTGTAATGAAGTCGACCGCCACATGGGACCAGGGACGCCGGGGAATAGGCAGAGGATGCAGGAGACCCTGGGGACGCTGTCGTGGGTTCTTGGTTCTGGTGCAGATATCGTAGGACAGGATGAATGACCTCACTTCTTTCTCCATGGTAGGCCACCAGAAGCGTCTCTTCAAGAAGTCCAGGGTCCTCCGAGCTCCCGGGTGGGTGGTGAGAGGGGAAGAGTGACCCCACTGGAGAACCTTGGCCCGGGCTTGACGAGGGACGTACAGGAGGCCCGGTGGCCCCGTCCCAGGACCAGGGTCCTGGCGTTGAGCTTGTTGAACGGTCTCCTCAATACCCCAGTGGACAGGGGACACAATCCGGGACACAGGGATAATAGGCCCAACCTCACTCTCCCTGTTGTTGGGCGAGAACAGCCTGGAGAGCGTGTCCGGTTTGGTGTTCTTAGAGCCCGGGCGGTATGATAGGGTGAAATTGAACCGGCTGAAAAACAAAGCCCACCTAGCCTGTCGTGGGTTCAGCCTCTTGGCTTGTTGGAGGTACTCCAGGTTCTTGTGGTCCGTCCAAACCAGGAATGGATGTTGCGCTCCTTCCAGCCAGTGCCTCCACTCCTCAAGGGCCAGTTTCACCGCAAGCAGTTCCCAATCCCCCACATCATACCGGGACTCTGCAGGGCTCAGGCGGTGGGAGAAGTATGTGCAGGGGTGCAGCTTACCCTCTGAGTGTTGGGATAGAACTGCACCGACACTGCTGTCCGAGGCGTCCACCTCGACAATGAATGGTTGAGAATTGTCCAGGAGGACCAGGATGGGTGCCGTGCAGAAGCGGCGCTTGAGGTCTTTAAACACCTTTTCTGCCTGAGGAGACCAGACATAAGATCCACCAGTCCTTTTGGTGAGATCTGACATGGGTGCTGCTATGGAACTGAAGTTCCTGACGAACTTGCGGTAAAAGTTAGCGAAACCTAAGAACCGCTGTACCTCCTTGATGGACTTGGGAGTGGGCCAGTCCTGGACGGCCAGGGTCTTGGCTGGGTCCATTTGGAGTTGTCCCGTTCGTACGATAAATCCCAAGAAGGAGACCTCGGGGACATGAAACTCGCACTTCCGGGCCTTTGCAAACAGATTGTTCCGTAGCAGCCTCTGGAGAACCTGGCGGACATGGTGGCGGTGCTCCTGCAAGGTCTTAGAGAATATTAAGATGTCATCAAGGTAGATGAAAACATGTTGATTGATCATGTCCCTCAAGATGTCGTTGATAAGGGCCTGAAAAACAGCTGCTGCGTTGGTGAGTCCGAAGGGCATCACCTGGTACTCGTAGTGCCCTGACGGGGTGTTAAAGGCAGTCTTCCATTCGTCTCCCTGTTGGATACGGATAAGGTGCTATGCGTTCCGTAAGACCAACTTGGTGAAGACGGTGGCGCCTTGGAGCAGGTCGAAAGCTGTGGACATCAGCAGAAGGGGATAGCGGTTGCGCACAGTGATCTTGTTCAGGCCCCTGTAGTCAATACATGGTCGGAGCCCCCCATCCTTCTTGCCGACAAAGAAGAAGCCGGCACCAGCAGGTGAGGTGGAGGGTCGAATGAACCCAGAGACCAGGGAGTCCTTGAGGTATTCCTCCATGGCCTTGCGTTCTGGCTGAGAGAGGGAGAACAGTCTGCCCCGAGGAGGGGTAGTCCCAGGGAGCAAGTCGATGGCACAGTTGTAGGCCCGGTGCGGAGGAAGAATGGCGGCCCTGCTTTTGCTAAATACCTCCTTCAAATCCCAGTACTCTGTGGGAATTTGAGATAGCTTGGTGAGATCAGGGGGCTCGGCAGGAGACACAGGAGAGCTAGAGAGCAGACAAGAGGCATGGCACGCAGGGCCCCATTCCACAACCTGGCTTGTTACCCAGTCTATACGAGGGTTGTGGTGGGTAAGCCAAGGAAGGCCTAGAATTACTGGGAACTCTGGTGAATGAATAAGATGCAGGGATATCTCTTCCTTGTGACCTTGAGACTGGAGAAAGACTGGAGAAGTAACTTGGGTGACTCTTCCATCACCTAACGCTTGGCCATCCAGGGCAGACACAGACAGTGGGACTTCAAGAGGCGCAGTCGGGACATTGATACTTTGGGCGAAGTGGACATCCATAAAGTTTCCAGCCGCCCCGGAGTCTAACAAGGCCTGGCAAGAGTGGACGGACTCACCCCAGGAGATGGAGACCGGGATGTAGACTCCTTGGCCAGGGAGTTCAGGAGAGAGGGTAGGCCCCGTCACAACCCTCCCTCGGCTGGATGGGGCGGTCCTTTTCCCGAGAGCTCGGGACATGATGCTCGGAAGTGGCCAGGCTTGCCACAGTAGATGCAGCACTTGTCCCTCCTTCTGCGCTCCCTCTCAGATGTGGAGAGGCAAGTATGGCCCACTTGCATGGGTTCTGGACAGTCACTGGAGGAGGTAGACGGGCTCCATGTTGAGGCAGTGAGGCCGGGGAGGCTCAGGACTTGCCAGCGTTCTCTAATCCTGTTGTCAAGACGAATAGCATGTGAGATCAGAGTTTCGAGGTCACTTGGGCGTCCGATAGAGGCCAGGCCATCTTTGATGGGGTCAGACAAACCATGGTGAAAGGCTGAAACCAGGGCAGCCTCGTTCCATCCGCTGACTGCTGCGAGCGTCCGAAACGATATGGCGTAGTCTGCGACGCTTCCTCCTTGCCGGATAGACATGAGCTTTCTGGCTGCGTCTGTACTGATGTCCGCCTGATCGAAGACCCGAAGCATCTCTTCAGTAAACAGTTCGAAATCAGAGCACTCGGGGTCCCCATCTCTGCCAGATAGCTGTTGCCCACGCTCGTGCCTTACCAGCTAACAAGGTTATCACAAAGGCAATCTTGCAGCGATCCGTAGTGTAGGTGGTAGGCTGGAGCTCAAAGGTGAATTGGCACTGAGTAAGGAACTCCCGGCACTCACCGTGCTTGCCGTCATACCTCTGTGGTGCAGGAAGGCTGGGTTCGCGAGGTGAAGGAGACAGCGTGGCAGGAGGCACTGGAGCAGGAGCCGGATCAGGAGATGCGGGCAGAGGAGTCAGCTGTGCCAGGGTTTTCCCAATTTGCTGAAGCAGTACCTCGTGGCGAGCAAGGGCCTCACATTGGCTTGCAAGCATTTGTCCATGAGTGTCCATGGTCGCTCCGAAGCATGTTAAAGCTGCCATAATTCCCTGAAGGTTGGCCGGGTAGACAGCTGAAGCAGCCTCTGCTGAGTCGGTCATGACAGAGTCTTTCTGTTAGGGTTTTGCTGGGATTCGAACCCGGTTCGCTGGTGTGATAATCCAGCAAACCCCCACTAGGCCACCAGGGGGATGACTCAAGTGCAGAGGCGTGAGGCGAAAGTAGAGTATCAAAAACAGTTTATTTACAATATATACAATCCAGGGGAAAAACAAAAAGAATAATCCAAAAGCTCAGAAGATATCTCATCTCATCTCATTATCTCTAGCCGCTTTATCCTTCTACAGGGTCGCAGGCAAGCTGGAGCCTATCCCAGCTGACTACGGGCGAAAGGCAGGGTACACCCTGGACAAGTCGCCAGGTCATCACAGGGCTGACACATAGACACAGACAACCATTCACACTCACACCTACGGTCAATTTAGAGTCACCAATTAACCTAACCTGCATGTCTTTGGACTGTGGGGGAAACCGGAGCACCCGGAGGAAACCCACACGGACACGGGGAGAACATGCAAACTCTGCACAGAAAGGCCCTCGCTGGCCACAGGGCTCGAACCCGGACCTTCTTGCTGTGAGGTGACAGCGCTAACCACTACACCACCGTGCCGCCCCAGCTCAGAAGATATACAAAAATAAAAATATCCCAAGGTTTAATGTCCAAAATCCAACTCAAAAAAGAAGAGGCAAAAACTCAAACGCTCAGAAGATCCAAAGGTCAAAACAAAAATCCACAAAGTCCAAAAGAAAGCAACAAAAACCAAGAAAGCTAAGACACAGGCAAGGTACATGGGACAGAGGGAACTAGCACTAACAGCATAGCATAAAGACTCCGTGACTAGGGACCAAACAGAGAAAGTATAAATACACAAAATAAATTGAACACAGGTGACGATAATGAAGACAAACAGGCAATCAACACAAACACAAAACACAGGAACAGTGGCGGCCTCTAGAGGCCAAAACAAACATGACAAGAAAAGGAAATAACAGCGGCCTCTAGAGGCCAAAACAGTCCCAGTCCTAACAGGTGACCCCTGGGCTAGACTGTCTCTTGTGGACTTTCCTTGCCATGCTACAGCTCATTGGTATTGTGTCTTCTTGATTCCCCCTGCCTGAATTTCTCCTTGTTTTTTTTGTCGTTTTTCTGTCCAGTTTTTTGTCCCTGTTTTTGCCTGCCTTTTGAATTGTGTCTTTTGCTACCTCTGCCTGGATTTCCCTTGTCCCTGTATTCATCAGTTTTTGTGAAGGTTTTTTTTGTCCCTGATTGTGTCTACCGTACCTGCTCCTCTGTGTTTTTGACCTCCTGGCCTGTTTTTTGACTACCGATTTTTGCCTGAGCCCTACTGTACCTTTTTGCCTTTCTGCCATTTACTTCATTAAAGAAGTTTTCTCTTTACACTGCCTGTTTTCTGAGTCTGCTATTGGGTCCTCACTTCACCTCAGCTCGCCGTTCCTGACGAGAATAAAGCAAAGTTTATGCACCATTATTGGAAAATGATACATTTTCTCCATGCTCAGCCATGTTTTTTTTTCTTTATTAATAACAGTTCAATAACTTCACAGTAGTATGAGAGAGAGGTTTTCAGTGGGGGTCCATGATTATTTTTTAGAGCGGCAGAAATCACAATCCACCGTTATATTTATTACAAATGCCCTCACACAATCACTCCTTCATGACCTCCTCCCTCTCACACACTCCCTTTCATTTCCTTCCCTCTCTTACTTCCTCCATCTCTCCCTACATCCTTCCTTTCCTTCCCTCCTTCACTTTACTTGTCTCTCACTTCCTATCTTTCTCTCTTCTTCTTTCCTTCCTTCACTTTGCTCTCTCCTCTTTCTTCCTTCACTTTGCTCCCTTCTTCTTCCTTCACTTTGCTCTCCTTCTCTTATCTTCCTTCACTTTGCTCCCTCCTCCTCTTTTCTTCCTTCACTTTGCTCCCTCCTTCTCTTTTCTTCCTTCACTTTGCTCCCTCCTTCTCTTTTCTTCCTTCACTTTGCTCCCTCCTTCTCTTTTCTTCCTTCACTTTGCTCCCTCCTTCTCTTTTCTTCCTTCACTTTGCTCCCTCCTTCTTCCTCCTTCTCTTTTCTTCCTTCACTTTGCTCCCTCCTTCTCTTTTTTCCCTCACTTTGCTCCCTCTTTCTCTTCCTCCTTCACTTTGCTCCCTCCTTCTTTTCCTCCTTCACTTTGCTCCCTCCTTCTTCCTCTTTCACTTTGCTCCCTCCTTCTTCTTCTATTTTTTTCGCGGTCCAGTTTCCATCAAATCCTGTAATCTGATTGGCTGGTGAGTGGGTCCGTATCCTACGACACGGACCCCAGTTACGGACCCTGGTTATGGACCTCCGGTGACTCGCTTATTCACAACAACAACAAACATAGTAGCATTTTTTGTCAACATTTATCTTTTTTTTTTATAAGGTTTATTTATAAGATTATCAAAAATCTTATAAATTTTTGCCAGCATTTCTCAGGAGAATAGCATTAATTTTACATCATGGATAGTGATAATGACAGTGTTCACAGCGAAAGCGAGTTTTACTAACCTGAGGAAGAAGAAATAAAAGAAAACATTTCAGGAGAAAGCTAAAAACCTCTAACTTGCTAACGCTGAGCAAAAACATGGCTGAATCCTGAATGACTCAATTTTGTATAAATAGAGGACTCCATAGGCGGCAAAATGTTTTTTTTTTCCGCCATGGAAGTGCACTTGTATACCGAGGAGGAAGCAATTTGCATTACAGCCGTGAATGAGGATTCAAAATGGCGGCTCACCTCGGTTTTCCCTTTTGGGCGCTCTCATTTTCTATTAGAATTTGGTAAAGAAAAAAATAAATATATTATTTAGCAGCTTAAGGTCAGTCTATATGGTGAAATACCATGACCTCGGCCTTAAATACTGACCTCGGCCCAGAGGGCCTCGGCCAGTACTTTCAAGACCTCGGTCACGGTATTTCACGATCCGGACCTCCCAGCTGGTAAATAACATATATTTATTTCCTCTATCCCACTCTTCCTGCCATTTCTTTCTTATTTCTCTTTTGACTATGCTTTTAACCTCCACCTTACTATATTTTACAACCATACTTATTTTTCTTTTTCTTGTTGCTCCTTTTGCATATCTGTCTGCCAGCTCATTTCCCTCCACACCAATATGTGCAGGAATCCACATGAATTTAACTTCCCCTCCTGCTCTTTTAATTCCGAATATTGTTAGAGTTATGTCTAGTACTATGTCTTGTCTTGTATTTGACTGCATGTATTTAATACTTTTTAGTGCACTACTGGAATCAGAACCTATCAAAATTTTGATTGGTTTTACTTCCTCTACCGAGCTTAGAGTAAGAAGAATAGCTAACAGTTCCCCTGTATATACTGCTAAATTATCACTAACCCTTTTATTCAACATGACATTTACTTCTGGAATGATAAAAACACTATTCCTCCTCTATTGTCCAATGTTTTAGATGCATCTGTAAATACTTTTACATATTCTGGATGACTGTTCGTCCATTATCTGTAGCCACTTATCCTGTTCTATAGGGTTGTAGGCAAGCTGGAGCCCATCCCAGCTGACTATGGGCAAGAGGTGGGGTACACCCCTACATGCATATGTATCACAGGGCTGACACAAACAACCATTCACACCTATGGTCAATTTTGAGTCATCAATTAACCTAACTTGCACATCTTTGGACTGTGGGGGAAACTGGAGCACCCAGAGGAAACCAACACAGAAAGGCCCTCGCCAGCCGCTGGGCTCGAACCCAGGACCTTCTTACTGTGAGGCGACAGCGCTAACCACTACACCACCGTGCTGCCTCTGGATAACTTTCTTTGATGTATTTACCAACTTCATTTTTGCTTATATTTTCCCCTTTCTCCTTCTTTAGCAGATTTAAATCAACCCTTGCTTCTTCTCGAATCTATGGTGGGACAACACAGAGTGGCACAATGGGACTTACCATTTTGTCAGCTATTCCAATCTCATTGACCTTATTCTCTATCGTTTTCTCTCCGTGCTTCCACGGGAGGCAGTTGCATTCTCTCTGCTCTCCCTCTCCCTCCTTTTTTCCCTACTTGTGCTTCTTTGTCTTGTCTCATCTGCTGTACTTTTTGAAGAGACTCTCCCCGCATTACTTTCTAAACTAAAAAAGCATGGAATTGATAAACTGGTCTCCTAACGAAATTGACACAGTTTTCTCGACAAGAAGCCTGGGTTCGGGGGAACCTGCCTGTCCTGCTGGAACGTTTGCGGCTGGTTACGCGATGGATGCGTGGGAGCGGTGGTGAGTCGTGTGCCTGGTGATTCTTTCTGTGGAGGACATTGACGATATCTACCTATTCGGAACCATGATTACAGGACTTTTGCTGATTGGATTAGGCATTGCCCTGGTATATTGAGGAAATCAGACAATGGTGACAGCTGTTCAAAGCCCCACAAAGCTGCCTGATATGATTGAAGTGGTGAGCAAAGCTGTTGGCACTCAGACTGTGGATATTCAGTACTTGAACCACAATATGGTTGTTATCTTGGAGAAGCTTTCGGCTTTGCAAGGAATAAGTTTTTCGGAGACCAATTTGAACAGAATGGACAGATATGGACAAGCAAAGACTGCGTCTGGAAAGACCAAACAATTTATATCTGATCAACATTCGGCTCCCTGAGACAGCACCGGCCTCGGTTAAGGCCGTTGCTGAGACAACATTTCCCCCTGAAGGTCACTGCTGGGAGACGCTCTCGCATTCCTTGCATTCCTTCTTCAACTTTCCGCGGTCGCCATTTTCACCCCCAGTGTGACAAGCGGGTGCGTGACCAGCGCCTTCATGGCTGCAGGAGCGGACGGCCACTTGCTTGCGCTGGGTTACCTCTACCTCCTCGCAGGCAAGCTGGAGCCTATCCCAGCTGACTACAGGCGAAAGGCAGGGTACACCCTGGACAAGTCGCCAGGTCATCACAGGGCTGACACAAACACAGACAACCATTCACACTCACGGTCAATTTAGAGTCACCAGTTAACCTAACCTGCATGTCTTTGGACTGTGGGGGAAACCGGAGCACCCGGAGGAAACCCACGCGGACACGGGGAGAACATGCAAACTCCACCCAGAAAGGCCCTCGCCGGCCACGGGGCTCGAACCTGGACCTTCTTGCTGTGAGGCGACAGCGCTAACCACTACACCACCATGCTGCCTTATTCAATTCTGTCATTGAAAACATAGTGTTTCCATATTCCTTTTCATCCTGAAATGCTTCTATGTTTTTAGCTATTGTCCCTTCCCTCCCTCTTTTTTCCGCATCTCTCAAATGATCTGTACTATGTCCTTGCTAATAATTCTGCTTTGTTCTTATTGTCTATTATTATATCACTACCATCTTTCATTATCAGATATCCATATTCTTTCCTATTCCCAGGCATTCTTTTAATCATACCCCATACTCTATCTAATGGTGTATTTCTACCTAGTGATTCACAGTATTTCTTCCAATACTCTCTTTTAGTCCGCTTTATTATACTCCTCACAACTGCCTGCTTTCTCTTGTAGTCAATCAAATTTTGAATACTCAGTGGGGTTTTTTTTTTTCAAAACTTTGGAAGCCTTATTTCAGCTTTGTTTTGCCTTAGTGCATTCTTGTGTCCACCATGGAACTAACTTTTCCTTTCTATTACCACTTCTTTTTGGGATAGATGCTTTTGCCGCTCCTATTATAATTCCACTGATTTCAGAATTCAAGTCATTACAGTAATTGATTGATTTATATTTACAACTTTCAGTTTCTCCTCACATAATGCTTTTAACTTACTCCAATCATCTTCCTCAAATTTCCATCTTCTTTCTCTTTCATCCTGTTTTATATCATATTCTATTCCTATATTAACAAATATTGGGTAGTGATCACTTCCTAGAGTACTTTCTTTCAGTGCCTTCCGTCTACTTTTTCCAGCCAGCGATTGTGAAACCAGTGTGATATTGATTGCTGGTTCTGTACCTCTCTCCACATTCACCCTTGTGCCTGAACCATCATTTAAACACACCAATTCCTTTTCCTCCATTATTTCTTCTATAATGTCTCCATTTGGGTCTTCTTGGTTCCCCCATATTGTGCTGTGCACATTGAAGTCTCCACACCAGACTACTTTCCCTCTCCAGTGCTCCAAAATTGATTCTAATTTTCCTTTCTCTAACTGTTTACATGGGTTATAGAAGTTTATAATTTTCATACTTCCTTTTCTAGTCCATACTTCAATCACTACTATTTCTAACTCTTGTACTGTCATTAGCTGTCTGTATTTCATACCTTGTCTGATAAATGTTGCACATCCTCCACCATTTCCATTGACCCTATCTTTGCGTATGCTATGATATCCTTTAATATTAAAGTCTAGACCTGGTTTGAGCCATGTTTCCTGTATGCATATAACATCTGGTTTTGTTTTTAATGAATTGATGTAATTGATGTCATAATTGATGTATCCTTTACACTTTGGTGGTCAATCTGAAGAGAATCAGGGCTCCGGTGAACCCTGTTCACATCCAAGGGGTCAGTGTGGACGTGGTGGAGGAATATAAGTACCTGGGGGTGTACTTGGACAATAAACTGGACTGGTCAAAAACGTGGACACTGTATACAAAAAGGGCCAGAGCCATCTCTATTTTCTGAGACGGCTAAGGTCCTTCAATATCTGCCGAATGATGCTGCGGATGTTCTATGAGTCTGTGGTGGCCAGCGCCATCCTATATGCTTGTGATAGCTCCAGCCACACATGGTAACATCCGCCCTCACTCTTCCAATGCATATTATTAATTTCTTTTGGTACATTATAGATTTGCTGCACATTTTGTTGTTTGCAGTCACATGTGCTATCATGCTCAAATAACTCAGTTCACATTTTGTTTGATTTATTTATTTTATTAGTTTACTTTCTTTAGCCTTACATTGTTTTATATGGGTGCACACATTTTAACACTGTAAGGTTATATTATTTGTTTGGCACTAATCATGTGTTTTTTTGTCTTGAGTTACCTGGTTGAGTGTTGGGGGCGGTCCCTTCCTGTTTGGGCAAAGGCGTGGCTGAGGGCTGAGAAAACCTAAGTCTCGGCGCCGACGAATTGGGCCGTACTATATCTCCCGTGTGCCTGAGGGGGGAATTTGGCCTTAGTTGCTTTGTTCTGTGTTATGATTTAAGCTTATGTATTTAGTTTATCCCCTTTTTGTGTCTTTTGGTTTGGCCAAGCCGATATATCTTCCCTTTTGTCTCATTGTGTCAAGTCAGTCTTTGTTTAGTTAAAGTCACGTTAGTTTTGTGTCTTATGTCTTCATACTTTTGTTGATTTATTTTATAGGCCTAATTTTCAGTTTGTGGCTTTTATTTATCTTTGATCATTTTCTGGGTAATAAAAACCCTTTACTTTGAACTAAACCTCCTTGTGTCCTTATGCCTCACTGATCGGTTCCCTCACAACTGGTGTCAGAAGTGGGATCTTCCAGTGACGGACACAGGAGTTTTTTTTTCTTTGTTTTTTTTTGAAAAAAAAAAATTCCCCAACAAAAAGAGAATGATTCGTTCTGGAAGAACAAGAACAAAAGAACAAGAAGCAGCTGCAAGCCAAGCGGCCCAGGAAAAGTCAGCAGATGGCGATGTGGGAAGACCTGGAGAATCAGAACGGGAAGAGGCCGAAGATGGAGGTAGAGAACCAACCCTTGCGGACCTGGCGGGCATTCTCCGTGCACACATGGGGCAGCAGGAGGCTCGAGATGAGAAGCAGAGGGAGATGGTTGCAAGACAAGAACAAAGGTTTAAAGCACTTCAGCACCAGTTTCAGATGCTGCAGCTAGAGGTACAAGCTCGAACATCCCCATTACCAACTGACTCTGATCCAGATCTTGAGGTTCCGTCCAGCAGACCTCACTTGCAAGCTCAGGTTGAGTCCACATTTATTGCTGATGCAACTACGACTGCAACAGGTCAGGTTCGTCCACGTCATGGGCCTAAATTAGAAAAATTAACTGAAAATGACGATATTGAACATTTTCTCATTACATTTGAACGTATTGCTGTAGTTTGCCGATGGCCAAAAGTAGATTGGGTTTTTCACTTGATGCCTTTGTTAACTGGTAAGGCTAGAAGTGCTTATGTGCATATGGACATTGATGACTCTCTTGAATATGACAAAGTTAAAACAGCTATTCTCTCTAAATATGACATTAACCCTGAGACCTATAGACAAAGATTCCGTTCCCTAGAGGTGAATCCTGATGAAAGTCCTAAGGAGCTGTATGTGAGGCTTAAGGAGCTCTATGGAAAGTGGATCCAGCCAAAAGGTAAAACAATTCATGATGTGAGTGAAATGATCATATTGGAGCAGTATTTGAGAATGGTGTCCCCTGAGCTTCAGGTCTGGATTAAAGAGCACGACCCTGCTTCGGCAATGGAGGCTGCTAGGTTGGCTGATGTCTTTGTGGCGGCACGAAAGAAGGGGCAGCCGTGGAGCCACAATTCATGGAAGACAACAAGAGACAGCCGTAAAACCATCCAGCAGTACTATCCGAAGCTAGAGGCCAGTGGGGGTAAGCCACTCATAGGAGAGAGTCAATCCATGCCCAAGCCACAAAAGCCAGCCGGTAAGAAACCCATCTGTTACCTATGTGGAGTTGAGGGCCACACTAAGCCTATGTGTCCTAAAAACACAGCAAGGTCTCACAATATGTGTGTGGTGCCACGGCCTAGTGTCAACTCAGTTCATATTAATGAGCAAGATGCTAAGATGATTGATGTCGAAGTTAACGGGACTGTTCTTAAAGCCTTAATTGATACTGGGAGTGGTCAGACCCTGGTGCACAGGAAATTTGTGCCTCCTTATATTGTCAGTACCAATGACGCTGTGCCGATTTGCTGTGTGCATGGAGACGAGAAGTGCTATTCCACAGCCGAGATGTACATTAGAGTTGAAGATCAAACCTATCTATTGAATGTTGTGGTTGCTGATAATTTGCCTTACCCTGTCGTACTAGGCCGAGATCTCCCAGTGTTGCTTGATTTGTTGGAATCGGACAAGAACCTGAAGTGTTGTGCCGCTGTCACTAGAGGGCAAGTTAAGAAGTCTAATGAGCATCAGGAGATCCTCAGCACCCTGCCATTTTACAATCATGAGTTGGAGACAAAACCCGGGAAGTCTCGTAAGACTCGTAGGCAGAGAAGACGGGAGAAATTTCTTCACACAGTGCTGGAATTTCCAACTAATGTTGAACCTGAATCACCTCTAGGATTTCAGATACCAGTCGAGATCATTGACATGCAGAAAGGTGATAATTCTTTAGCTCCTCTTTTTCAGAAAATCAGTGAGGAGGAACAAGGAGCTGATCCGGATGGGAACAAGGAGGCGTACATTCTCCAGAAGGGTATCCTCTACCGCCAGCAGGGGTCAGTGTTGCAGCTTGTGGTCCCCCAAGCAGCTAGAGACATCATATTGCAGCTTGGGCATGCCGTTCCCTGGGCTGGCCACCTGGGTAAGCATAAAACCACAGCTCGCATTAAACGTCATTTTCACTGGCCCAGTCTATACAGAGATGTTGCCCAGTACTGCAAAAGTTGTCCAGAATGTCAAATAACATCTTCTAATCTCCCGCCCAGAGCTCCACTCCAACCGCTCCCCATTATCAGTACGCCATTTGAACGCCTTGGAATGGATATTGTTGGTCCTGTTGAGAAAAGTAAAGCTGGAAACCGATACATGCTGGTCATAATAGACTATGCGACCAAGTACCCAGAAGTTTTCCCATTGAAGTCTATAAAAGCCAGATCAGTTGCTTTTTGTCTGGTGCAGTTCTTCTCTAGAATGGGTTTTCCGCGAGAAATTCTTACTGATCGTGGAACTAATTTTATGTCGACTCTCTTAAAACAGGTCTATCATTTGCTGGGAATCAGGAGCCTGAGAACTACGCCATACCACCCGCAAAGTGATGGGCTGACAGAACGCTTCAATAAGACCTTGAAGCAGATGCTGAGGAAGTTTGTCAGCAGCAGTGGTACTGATTGGGACCTCTGGCTGCCATACCTCTTGTTCGCGTACCGTGAAGTTCCCCAAGCTTCAACGGGTTTCTCTCCTTTTGAACTTCTCTATGGGCATGAGGTCCGAGGGCCTCTGTCTTTGTTGAGGGAGATCTGGGAGGGTGACCAGGGGAGAGAGAAGGCTGTTAATGTTGTGTCCTATGTTGTCCAGATGCGGGAGCGTTTGCAGAAGATGAGTGAGCTCGCCCAGGTACATATGGCGGAAGCCCAGCAGCAACAGAAGGGCTGGTATGACCAGAAGGCCCGCCAAAGATCCTTCAGCCCTGGCCAGAAGGTGTTGGTGCTCCTCCCAAGCAGTGATAGCAAGCTGCTAGCAAAATGGCAAGGCCCATTTGAGGTGCAGAAGAAACTTGGGCCAACGACATATCAGATCTCCACTCCAGGTCAGTCACACCATTGTAGGGTGTTACACGTGAACCTCCTGAAGGAGTGGGTACAGAGACCTGAAAAGAGAACAGATGTAATGCTGGTTAGAAGTATACTGGAGGAAGAGGAGGTAGACGATCAGTACTTACCCCCTGCTGGTGATCTGGTGAATTTCGATCTTAGCCACCTCCCAGAGGGTCAACAGCTCCAGGTGAGGGCGATCTGCAGTCCTGAGGTGTTCCAGGAGAGACCAGGGAGAACTGATCTTGTTGTCCATAATATTGTTCTTAAAGAAGGTGCTTCTGCAAAACGTCTCAGTTATAGGATCCCAGAGCGCCTGTTGACCGCACTGAAGGGGGAGGTGGATGTCATGCTCTCCCAGGGTGTCATAGAGCCTTCCAGAAGTGAATGGTGCAACCCAGTAGTCCTTGTGCCGAAAAAGGACGGCAGCATAAGATTCTGCATCGACTTCAGGTATCTCAACTCTGTTTCCCAATTCGATTCTTATCCGACGCCAAGGATTGATGACCTGTTAGAACGTCTGGGCAAAGCAAAATTCTTGACTACCATCGATCTTTGTAAGGGCTACTGGCAGGTCCCTCTGTCTCAGCAGTCACGGGAGCTAACAGCTTTCCGGACTCCGTGGGGGCTGTTTCAGTTCACTGTACTTCCATTTGGGCTCCATGGTGCCGCAGCCAGTTTCCAGAGGCTGATGGACCAGGTGCTCTGTGATTTTTCTGATTTTGCAGCTGCATATTTAGATGACATAGTCCTTTACAGTAACAGCTGGGACCAGCACCTGGAACATCTGAGCCTTGTTTTGGGACGTCTCCGCTCCGCTGGGCTGACGGTCAATCCGGCCAAGTGCGTCTTTGCAGCGTCTGAGACAGAATACCTGGGCCATACGGTGGGGAATGGATCAATAAGACCACAGGTCAGTAAGGTCCAAGCCATTGAGTCATGTCCTCTACCACAGACAAGGAAGCAGCTCCGCTCCTTTCTTGGGATGGCTGGCTTCTACCATCGCTTTATCCCTCAGTTCTCCATCAGGGCAGCGCTTCTCACCGACATGACCGGGACCCGGAACCCAAATCAAGTTCAATGGACGGAGGAAGCGGTGGCAGCGTTTCATGATCTCCGTCAGTCATTGAGTAAGCAGCCAGTGTTGTTTAGTCCTGATTTCAATGATGCCTTCATCTTGCAGACTGATGCTTCTGACAGAGGCTTGGGAGCCGTGCTTCTCCAGGGGCCCCCAGAGGATCGCCATTCAATCGCCTACATTAGTAGGAAGCTGTTTCCCCGGGAGGTCCGGTATTCAACGATAGAAAAGGAGGCGCTGGCTATAAAGTGGGCCCTTGATTCCTTTCGCTATTATCTCCTTGGTAGAGAGTTTACGCTGGAGACGGATCATAAGGCGCTCCAGTGGATGGAGAAGATGAAAGATGCCAATGGAAGAATTACCCGATGGTACCTGGCTCTCCAACCATTCCGCTTCTGTATCCGGCACATCCCAGGCAAAGAAAATCTGACAGCTGACTATCTCTCTCGCAGTACCAGCGAGAGTCCTGAAGGAGGGGAGTGTGTGATAGCTCCAGCCACACATGGTAACATCCGCCCTCACTCTTCCAATGCATATTATTAATTTCTTTTGGTACATTATAGATTTGCTGCACATTTTGTTGTTTGCAGTCACATGTGCTATCATGCTCAAATAACTCAGTTCACATTTTGTTTGATTTATTTATTTTATTAGTTTACTTTCTTTAGCCTTACATTGTTTTATATGGGTGCACACATTTTAACACTGTAAGGTTATATTATTTGTTTGGCACTAATCATGTGTTTTTTTGTCTTGAGTTACCTGGTTGAGTGTTGGGGGCGGTCCCTTCCTGTTTGGGCAAAGGCGTGGCTGAGGGCTGAGAAAACCTAAGTCTCGGCGCCGACGAATTGGGCCGTACTATATCTCCCGTGTGCCTGAGGGGGGAATTTGGCCTTAGTTGCTTTGTTCTGTGTTATGATTTAAGCTTATGTATTTAGTTTATCCCCTTTTTGTGTCTTTTGGTTTGGCCAAGCCGATATATCTTCCCTTTTGTCTCATTGTGTCAAGTCAGTCTTTGTTTAGTTAAAGTCACGTTAGTTTTGTGTCTTATGTCTTCATACTTTTGTTGATTTATTTTATAGGCCTAATTTTCAGTTTGTGGCTTTTATTTATCTTTGATCATTTTCTGGGTAATAAAAACCCTTTACTTTGAACTAAACCTCCTTGTGTCCTTATGCCTCACTGATCGGTTCCCTCACAATGCTGTTGTCTGCTGGGGCAGCAGCTTGAAGGTGAAGGATACTAACAGACTCAATAAGATCATCAGGAAGGCCGGCCATGTTGTAGGCGTGGAACTGGACTCTCTGACAATGGTGTTGGAGAAGAGGACACTGTCCAAAATAAAAACAAACAAACAATCTTAGACTGTCCTTCTGCACCCTCTATATGAGGAGCTGATCAGCCATAGGAGCACATTCAGTAATGGCTGATTCTTCCACGCTGCACAACTGAGAGACACAGGAAATCATTCCTACCTGTTGCTGTCAAGCTGTACAATGCCACTGTATAACTGGTACACTTCTTACCATGTATCCTTAACTCAGGTGCAATATATGTATATAGGAATCATTGTATATAAAATCACTTCATTTTGCTTTTACTTAAGTTATTGAACTTATTTAAATTTATTTTATTTTTATTCATTCTTTTTTTAAAGACTATTTTATCTTCTATTTTTAGACATGTTTACTTCTTCCTTGATTCAGGAGCTTGGTTGCAAATTTGAATTTCCCTCCGGGGATTAATAAAGTAATTCTGATTCTGACTGCTCATTTGCTATCAGACTTCTAGCATTCCCGATGATAAGGTATTCGGGTTTGAACTTGCCTGTTGACTGGGGCCTTTCTGTGTGGACTTTGCATGTTTTCCTCATGCCTGTGTGGGTTTCTTCTGGGTGCTCCAGTTTCCTTTCACAGTCCAAATACATGCAGATTGGCAACCTGTTCAGGGTGTACCCCACCTCTTGCCCAATGTCAGCTTGGATTGGCTTCAGCCCACTGTGAAGTAGCTGAGCCGTCCAGCTCAGCCTTCACTGCAGGGTGGTCACCAAACTGAAGAAAAGGAAGCACAACGGGAACGTACGGTGCAAATGCGGCGGAGCAGATTTATTTGCAGTACTCTACAGTGCAATAACAAAAAAAACTTTTCAAAAATAAACAAAAAAGAAAAAAAAATCAACACAATGGTTGTCAAATAAAACTACCTATAACTCTACAATAATCACAAAAAACCAGCTTTCAACAGACAGTCTCCAATACCAATCTTTCTCCTAAGCTCCCACACCCAGACTGAGAAAACTGCTGTTTTTATACACTGCCTAATTTAAAAATTACCTAATTAACTGAAGTGGTTGAAACCATTCTGACAAAACAAAAAAGGTGAGACAACAAAATTATACTACTCTAAATCCCTGTTAAAATACATGCATGTACATTCTACATTACTATTAAGAAAAATATATTCTTGGTATAAAACATACATCACATCAAATCATCATTATGGCATCCCAAATGCACATTTAACCCATAATCATTTTACTTTCATCCCTACAGTCATAAATGTCTCTGATTGGCTATTTGGGAAATAAAACATCCCAGTTCCCACAGCTCGTGTTTTCCAGGGGAAAGAAAGTTTGTGCACCAGGAAGTGTGAGTGTTTGTGTTTGTGTATGCAATGTGTTAAACGGAATGGAATGGGAGTATGGAGCAATCTCGGCGGGTACCTCACCGAGCGCTGTGCTGATTAGTCCATTGGGTGAGTACTAAAAGTTCTTGAAATGTTTAGTGCTGCAAAGAACTCCAAATGCGGTTGCCGGCTCCGCGATTGAGAGTCCAATATTTGTGTGTGCGTGTGTGTGTGTGCAGGTGTCCGTGTTAATGCCTGCCAGATAACATTAGCAGACTAAATTGTAGCGCAAAAGTCTGACACGTTTGTGGAAAGGCAGGGCTGCCTTTTCACATTTCCCCCTTCCTCTGGAGACTCGCCACTGGGGTGGCGAGACAAGTAATCCGCCACTGTGTTCTGCTTGCCCGCCCGATAGCGGACCTGGAAACTGTAGGGCTGCAAAGCCAAAAACCATCGGGTGATACGGGCATTTGTGTCCTTCATCTGCCCAAGCCACTTCAAGGCCCGGTGGTCAGTCTCTAAAACAAATTGTCTACCTAAAAGGTAGTAACGAAAAGCGTCAAGGGCCCATTTAACAGCAAGGCACTCTAGCTCAACAGCTGAGTACCTGGTCTCTCTGGGAAAGAGTTTGCGGCTGATATAAGCCACAGGGCGCTGCTGATCTCCTTCCCCTTGAAGCAGAACTGCCCCCAGACCGACCCCTGAGGCATCAGTCTGGACAGTCATCGGCTGCTTGAAGTCCGGACTCTGCAGCACTGGCCCACTGCAGAGAGCCTCCTTCAGGTCTCTGAAGGCCTTGTCATGCTGCTCCTCCCATCTGACTCGGACAGAGCCAGCCTTTCTGGTGAGATCTGTGAGGGGTGCAGCTCTGGTGGCAAAGTTAGGGACAAACCTCCGGTACCACCCCGCAAGCCCCAAGAAGGATCGAACCCCCTTCTTGGTCTCTGGTCGCAAGCAGTCCCGGATAGCCTCGATCTTGTCCTGCTGAGGCTTGATCACCCCACATCCAACAATGTGTCCCAGGTAGCGTACCTCCTGCTGAACAAACGCACACTTGTTGGGCTGAATGGTCAGCCCCGCCTCGTGAATGCGACGCAACACTTTAGCCAGGTGCTGCACATGCTCTGCCCAACTGCTGCTGTAGACTATAATGTCATCCAGATAGGCCCCCGCGAAACTGGCGGTGCCATCCAGCACACGGTCCATCAGACGCTGGAAGGTAGCAGGCGCCCCCTGTAGGCCAAAGGGCATCACGGTAAACTGAAACAGGCCCTGAGGTGTCCTAAAGGCCGTATACGGTCTCGCCTCTTTAGCCAGCGGCACCTGCCAGTAGCCCTTGCTCAGGTCCAGCGTGGTGATGTAGTGGGCACCCCCCAGACGCTCGATAAGGTCCTCCAGTCTGGGCATGGGGTAGGCGTCGAAGTGTGACTGAGCGTTCACCTGCCGAAAGTCAATGCAGAAGTGCATGGTGCCATCTTTCTTTGGCACCAGAACCACCGGACTGCTCCAGGCACTCTCCGAACGCTCAATCACCCCCAGTCTCTGCATCACCTGCAGCTCCTCCTGGAGAGCAGGTAACAAGCGCTCTGGGACTCTATACATCCGTTGCCTGGCGGGTGTAGACTCCTTAAGACGGATGGAGTGCTCGGCCACTGATGTGTACCCCGGTTGGTCACTGAACAGGCCTTCAGGGACAATGGCCCGTAGTTCTTGCTGCTGCTGAGGAGTTAGGTGAGCAAGATCCAATGTCCCAGCTGGTTGGTCTATGGGGAAGAACTGTTCTGGGGTGTCCTCTTCTTCCTTCACAGCCTGCACCAACAGCTGTGGACTGAGTGGCGTCTCCCGTTCGTGCCACTCTTTGAGGAGGTTGACGTGGAACGCCTGCCGCCGTTTCCTTCTCTCTGGCATTTCCAGCTCGTACGTGGTTGGTCCCAACTGCCTGGTGATGCAGTAGGGTCCCTGCCACTTAGCCAGCAACTTGTTTTCCTCAGTGGGCAGGAGAAGAAGGACTTTCTGGCCTGGCTGAAAAGTTCTTCGACGTGCACTCCGGTCGTACCAGGTGATCTGAGTCTCCTGGGCACGCTGGAGGTTGTCGCGCACCAGGCTGGCCATCTCCTCCATCTTCTCCCTCATGGCCATTACATAGGAGATCACACTGGAGGTGGTGGACTTGGGTGACTCCCAGACATCCTTCAGCAGGTCAAGAGGTCCACGCACCTGCCGGCCATACAGTAGCTCAAATGGCGAAAACCCCGTGGATGCCTGAGGGACTTCCCGGTAGGCAAACATCAGGTACGGCAGCCAGCGGTCCCAGTCTTTTCCATTGGCCGAGACAAACTTCCTCAGCATGCCTTTCAACGTCTGGTTGTACCTCTCCACGAGGCCATCAGTCTGAGGATGGTAAGGAGTGGTCCTGATCCCTCTAATACCCAATAGCCCATAAACTTGTTTTAAGGTGTTTGACAGGAAGGCGGTTCCCTGATCAGTGAGTATTTCTTGGGGAATCCCTACCCTCGAAAACAACTGTAATAGTGCAAGGGCAATGGATCTAGCAGTGACTTTACGTAGGGGGAATGCTTCAGGATAGCGGGTGGCATAATCACAAATGACCAAAATGTACTGGTAGCCTAACTGTGTGCGTTGCAAGGGTCCTACAATGTCCATACCTATTCTGGTAAATGGGACCTCTATCAATGGAAGTGGCTGAAGTGAATATGGCTTGACTGTGTTTGCTGCATAGCTGGCAGGTGGAGCATGTTTTGCAGTGTTTCTGTACATCAGTATACAACCCCGGCCAGTAAAATCTGTCAGAGATTCTTTCTAGAGTCTTTACACTTCCCAAATGAGCAGACCAAGGAATATCATGGCCCAAACACAAAATCTTCTGCCTCAGACAATGGGGTATCACCAGCTGCTCTACACTGCCACCCTCAGGCTGATGATACAACAAGCCATCACGCACAAAGTAAAACTCTCCCAGCAAAGACTTCTTCTGGCCTGTGCTCACACCATCAACCTCCACCACTTTGCTGAAAAGCTCTTTCAGGGTGTCATCCTTTTCCTGCAACTCTTTCAAGTTCTCAGGCACTTTCCATACATCCTCCCCTGCCTCAGGAACGGCCTCTAGCTCTCCAGCAGACAGGACTTTAACTGTACCAACCAGTTTGTCATATCTACGCTGTCGGCGTGTCTTCCGGGTTCTTACTTTTACAGGGGACGGAATAATTTCTCCACTGAATGGCATTTCACTTAAGTCCTTAGCGGCTAACTCCTCAGCCTGAGTCTTTTTAGCCTGTGGCCTGGTAGCAACGCAACTCACTGGTAGAGTAGCCTGCACCAGGTCTGGCAGAATCCACACATCCTGGCCTAAGACCACAGGATGATTTAGACTTTTAACCACACCAGCTTCTAAGTGGAACATTTGGTCTTGCACTTTTAAGGACACTAGTGCTATGGGGTACTCGTGCTCATCACCATTCACACATACCACTCTCAATTTTCTGCCCGTCATGGCATCAGGCTGCTGAACCAGGTAGGGTCGCACCAGGGTGTGGGTGCTGCCTGTGTCCAGGAGAGCCATCGCCGATTTATCATTTACCGTGACCTCCATTACTGGCAATCTGCTGGCATGCATGGTCTCAGTCATAGGTCTAGGCCCAGAAACTGTACTAGCCCCTTTCACTTTCTTCACCGGACAAACTCTCGCCCAATGACCAGGTTTACCACAAAAATGACAAACAGTATGTATGTTAGCAGGTATGTTGGTGGATGTGTCAAAAGGTTTAGACTGAGGATGGTGTTGTGGTGAGTACTGTCTGTGGGATGGACCCCTACTCTGAATACTACTCCCCGGACCAGAACCAACTCCACTCCCATTTCCCCCAGACTTACCCTTCTGAGGTGCTCTGCTGCTGCCATGGAACCGGAAGTCCTTTGGTCCTCGGCGGGCTGCCAGGAAGGCATCCACCAGGTCTGCTGCCTTCAGGCCGGTGTTGGGGTTGTGCTCTTTGACCCACACCCTCAACTCTGGAGCAAGAGAACGTAAAAACTGCTCCAAGATGAGGATCTCACCAATCTCCTCAACGGTGTGCTCAGCTGGCCGTATCCATTTTTGGTACAGGTCCTTCAGACGGTTGTAAAACTCTTTTGGAGTCTCACCAGGTTGAACGTCCGGCTCCCTGAATCGTGACCGGTAGCTCTCAGCGCTGATTTCGTACTTGGCCAAGATGGCCTCCTTGACCTTGTAGTAATCCGCTGCCTCGTACGGGTCCATAGCGACATAGGCAGCCCGAGCCTTGCCAGTCAAGTATGGCACAAGGAATGTGGCCCACTCAGCTGGAGGCCACCTGTAGGCTGTAGCTAGACGTTCAAAGGTGGTCATATACTGCTCCACATCATCACCGTCCTCTAGCCTAGGCACTGCTACTCGAGTCCATGTCGCTGGTGCTGGGGCTGCTGGATCGGGACACAGGGATGGTGGAAAGACTAGAGGAGCTGACGGAGGCCTCACCGGCATCCCAGGGGGTGCTGATGGTGCTGCGGGTGGTGCTGCTGATGGAGCTGGATACACTGGTGCTGGTGATACTGCTGTCGCTGCTGCAGGTGGTACAGGAGGTGGTGACCAGGATGGCATCACGGGAGATGGTACTGCTGTCGCTGCTGCAGGAACTGGTGCTGGCCTAGCCCCTTCTCCCCAGTGCTGTTGTCCTCCGCTGCCACTCCTGCGGTCGGCCTCCAACTCGTCACAGACGTTGTTCAGCTGGATTTGAATGCTGTGCCACCTCTGCTCTTGCTTAAGCATCTCTTGCTCCTGTGTCTGCATGGACTGCTTCAGCAGACTATACAGGGCTGAGAGGTCAAATGCTTCTGGTTGTCTGCCGTCATCAGAGTGTGCTTGTGGCTCTCGTCCTACGGCTCCTTCGGCCTCCTCCTCAGCTGGTAGCTGACCCAGGAAAATCACTCTTCATCTTCCTGTATGTCATCTTACTCCGTACCTGTGCCCGTCTTGTTGGCCTCTGTCTCAATGTCGGCGCCACAATCCCACTTCTGACACCAAATGTGAAGTAGCTGAGCCGTCCAGCTCAGCCTTCACTGCAGGGTGGTCACCAAACTGAAGAAAAGGAAGCACAACGGGAACGTACAGTGCAAATGCGGCGGAGCAGATTTATTTGCAGTACTCTACAGTGCAATAACAAAAAAAACTTTTCAAAAATAAACAAAAAAGAAAAAAAAATCAACACAATGGTTGTCAAATAAAACTACCTATAACTCTACAATAATCACAAAAAACCAGCTTTCAACAGACAGTCTCCAATACCAATCTTTCTCCTAAGCTCCCACACCCAGACTGAGAAAACTGCTGTTTTTATACACTGCCTAATTTAAAAATTACCTAATTAACTGAAGTGGTTGAAACCATTCTGAC
Source organism: Neoarius graeffei (assembly GCF_027579695.1). NCBI lineage: Eukaryota > Metazoa > Chordata > Actinopteri > Siluriformes > Ariidae > Neoarius > Neoarius graeffei. The sequence continues at coordinate 37,563,839 of NC_083584.1, read as the reverse complement.
AAAACAAAAAAGGTGAGACAACAAAATTATACTACTCTAAATCCCTGTTAAAATACATGCATGTACATTCTACATTACTATTAAGAAAAATATATTCTTGGTATAAAACATACATCACATCAAATCATCATTATGGCATCCCAAATGCACATTTAACCCATAATCATTTTACTTTCATCCCTACAGTCATAAATGTCTCTGATTGGCTATTTGGGAAATAAAACATCCCAGTTCCCACAGCTCGTGTTTTCCAGGGGAAAGAAAGTTTGTGCACCAGGAAGTGTGAGTGTTTGTGTTTGTGTATGCAATGTGTTAAACGGAATGGAATGGGAGTATGGAGCAATCTCGGCGGGTACCTCACCGAGCGCTGTGCTGATTAGTCCATTGGGTGAGTACTAAAAGTTCTTGAAATGTTTAGTGCTGCAAAGAACTCCAAATGCGGTTGCCGGCTCCGCGATTGAGAGTCCAATATTTGTGTGTGCGTGTGTGTGTGTGCAGGTGTCCGTGTTAATGCCTGCCAGATAACATTAGCAGACTAAATTGTAGCGCAAAAGTCTGACACGTTTGTGGAAAGGCAGGGCTGCCTTTTCACACCCACCCATGACCTGCAATGGTTAAGTGGTATAGAAAATGAAGGGGGTGCCTCTCATTACTCTTAGTCATTATCTGATTCATTCTAGCCAGGATGAGCCCAGCTGTTCTGTCAGGGCTTAATCATGTCTTTATTGTACAGTACTAAATCCCTTCAAATATTACAATACATTCAGAACTCTGCAGCAAGACTCCTCACCCATACCAAACCATCTGCTCAGATCACCCCCATTCTTTCTCAGCTTCACTGGCTACCTGTTCTGTCTAGAATTAAATATAAAATCATACAACCCCGATTCCAAAAAAGTTGGGATAAAGTACAAATTGTAAATAAAAACAGAATGCAATAATTTACAAATCTCAAAAACTGATATTGTATTCACAATAGAACATAGACAGCATATCAAATGTCAAAAGTGAGACATTTTGAAATTTCATGCCAAATATTGGCTCATTTGAAATTTCATGACCGCAACACATCTCAAAAAAGTTGGGACAGGGGCAATAAGATGGGGTTTACATTAGACCGTATCAGCGGATCATCAGATTAACGTTTTTAAAACGATTAGTGTGCACGCAGCAACGCCAATACACGATTCGCGTGCACACAGCAACGCCAATACACGGATACGCTCGGCTCCGCAGGCATCCTGCGCTCCAAATCACTCCGCCCTGAACAGCGAGTGCCCTCTGGAGGGTGCGCACTCCGGCCCTGCGCAGCTCACAGAGCGCACGAGCAGTGATTTGGGACTGAGCCGCTGTGTGTGTGATCTCAGTGCATGTCGGGCATGCGCGTCACTTACCACTTGCAAGTGGAAGGATGGCAAGCCTAAAGACAATCATAACTACACAATGGGCAGTATTTGCATCAGTATTTGCAGTATTTTCATACTTTTATACTCTTTAATGAAAGGTGATACAAGGCGGAAGTCCGCGCCATTTTTCAGCAGTTGCGTCACATGACCAACGCCAGCGAATCAGGAAGGTGGATGTCACAGTGACGTTGTCCAATGACGACGCCAACTAGAGCTCAGCACAGCGTATCCGCGTATTCTCAATGTTTACACAGCACCGGACCAGACACGATCTGGATTGAATACGTGGACCCTGGCGGAATCCCATTTCCCGGCGTTTCCAGGCGTTTTAATGTAAACGGACAGTGCATCCGCGAAGAAAACGAGACAGATACGGTCTAATGTAAACTTGGCCTAAGAGGCTGGAAAAGTTAAAGGTACAAAAAAGGAACAGCTGGAGGACCAAATTGCAACTCATTAGGTCAATTGGCAATAGGTCATTAACATGACTGGGTATAAAAAGAGCATCTTGGAGTGGCAGCAGCTCTCAGAAGTAAAGATGGGAAGAGGCTCACCAACCCCCCCAATTCTGTGCCGTCAAATAGTGGAGCAATATCAGAAAGGAGTTTGACAGTGTAAAATTGCAAAGAGTTTGAACATATCATCATCATCTACAGTGCATACTATCATCAAAAGATTCAGAGAATCTGGAAGAATCTCTGTGTGTAAGGGTCAAGGCCGGAAAACCATACTGGGTGCCCGTGATCTTCGGGCTCTTAGACGGCACTGCATCACATACAGGCATGCTTCTGTATTGGAAATCACAAAATGGGCTCAGGAATATTTCCAGAGAACATTATCTGTGAACACAATTCACCGTGCCATCCGCCGTTGCCAGCTAAAACTCTATAGTTCAAAGAAGAAGCCATATCTAAACATGATCCAGAAGCGCAAACGTCTTCTCTGGGCCAAGGCTCATTTAAAATGGACTGTGGCAAAGTGGAAAACTGTTCTGTGGTCAGACGAATCAAAATTTGAAGTTTTTTATGGAAATCAGGGACGCCGTGTCATTCGGAGTAAAGAGGAGAAGGACGACCCAAGTTGTTATCAGCGCTCAGTTCAGAAGCCTGCATCTCTGATGGTATGGGGTTGCATTAGTGCGTGTGGCATGGGCAGCTTACACATCTGGAAAGACACCATCAATGCTGAAAGGTATATCCAGGTTCTAGAGCAACATATGCTCCCATCCAGACAATGTCTCTTTCAGGGAAGACCTTGCATTTTCCAACATGACAATGCCAAACCACATACTGCATCAATTACAGCATCATGGCTGCGTAGAAGAAGGGTCCGGGTACTGAACTGGCCAGCCTGCAGTCCAGATCTTTCACCCATAGAAAACATTTGGCGCATCATAAAACGGAAGATACGACAAAAAAGACCTAAGACAGTTGAGCAGCTAGAATCCTACATTAGACAAGAATGGGTTAACATTCCTATCCCTAAACTTGAGCAACTTGTCTCCTCAGTCCCCAGACGTTTACAGACTGTTGTAAAGAGAAAAGGGGATGTCTCACAGTGGTAAACATGGCCTTGTCCCAACTTTTTTGAGATGTATTGTTGTCATGAAATTTAAAATCGCCTAATTTTTCTCTTTAAATGATACATTTTCTCAGTTTAAACATTTGATATGTCATCTATGTTCTATTCTGAATAAAATATGGAATTTTGAAACTTCCACATCATTGCATTCCGTTTTTATTTACAATTTGTACTTTGTCCCAACTTTTTTGGAATCGGGGTTGTACTACTCACCTTCAAAGCTCTCCATAACTTTGCTCCTTCTTACATCTGTGATCTCCTGACCTCTTATACTCCATCCTGCTCTCTCAGATCCTCTAGCTATAATCTCCTTGCTGTTCCTCGCACTAGACGCTCTACCCTAGGTGGCAGGTCCTTCAGTGCCATGGCCCCCAAGCTCTGGAATTCCCTTCCACAACCCCTCTGTGACTGCTCTTCTCTTCCTTTCTTCAAATCTCATCTCAAAACCTTTCTGTTTCATGAACATTTCTCCACCAGTGCATAAACTCACCACTCTTTAGCAACTCTTTTTTTCTTGTTGTTGTTGTTGTTGTTGTTTTTTGGTGTTTTCTCTGACCTATATAAAGCAACCTTGAGTTTGAGAAAGGCGCTATATAAATGTAACATTATTATTATTATTATTATTATTATTATTATTATTAGCATGTGTTTCATAGACTGTAAAAACTTATTAAATGATCTATTGCCTCACTTGCATATTTTAAATGTTTGGGATTTTTTGTATTTTAAATTGTATACTTTCTACAGGTGGGTGGCATGGTGGTGTAGTGGTTAGCGCTCCGGGTTTGAGCCCCGTGGCCGGGGAGGGCCTTTCTGTGCGGAGTTTGCATGTTCTCCCCGTGTCTGCGTGAGTTTCCTCCGGGTGCTCCGGTTTCCCCCACGGTCCAAAGACATGCAGGTTAGGTTAACTGGTGACTCTAAATTGACTGTAGGTGTGAGTGTGAATGGTTGTCTGTCTATGTGTCAGCCCTGTGATGACCTGGCGACTTGTCCAGGGTGTACCCTGCCTTTCGCCCGTAGTCAGCTGGGATAGGCTCCAGCTTGCCTGCGACCCTGTAGAACAGGATAAAGCGGCTAGAGATAATGAGATGAGATGAGACAAAATATAATACATTAAAATTTTAAATGCTGAAAAAGTTATAATAGAATAAAAATAAAATTAATCCACCTATAATAATTCCTCGGCATCCTTCCGCCTTCATGAGACGATGGAGTAGCATCCAAAAGCGGTTCTAGTTGCATTTCTGCAAGTGGCTATGCAGTCCAACTCGCAAGTGGCAGTCTCTATTGCACTTGCTGCACTTGAAATTTGACGGCTGCTGCGGCTGACTTTGCTTCTCCTTGTGCTTGGCTCTCTTCTGAGCAAGGGCTGTGTTTCTTGCCTCCTCTGCTGTCTGTATGCCCTCTCTCACAGCAAGGCGCCAGGCTGGATGGTCTTCTGCGAGGTTCTCCCACGTGGCGACGTTGATGTTGCACAGTTTCATGTCCTTCTTGCAGACATCCTTGTAGTGCAGGCGTGGGCGTCCAATTGGTCGTGAGCCTTCTGCGAGTTCACCATACAGGAGATCTTTGGGGATGCGCCCAGGTTCCATTCGCCTGACATGGCCAAGCCAGTGTAGGCGCCTCTCTCTGAGAATGGCAAACATGCTGTTCATGTTGGCTCGCTCCAGGACCTCAGTATTGGACACTTTGTCCTGCCACCAGATGTGTACAATGCATCGCAGGCACCTCAGATGGAAGCTGTTGAGTCCATGCCTCACTGCTGTAGAGGAGTGTGCTTAGCACGCAGGCCTGGTAGACGTGCCTTCTCAGTGAGGCTGGGGTTACTCCAGACTCTCTGGTTCAGTTTCGCCATAATTGATGCAGCCTTGGCAGTCCTGCTGTTCACTTCTGTCTCAGTGGTAAGCGAGCTGGAGATGATGAACCCAAGGTAAGTGAAGTTTTCAACAGCTTCCAGGTTGTACCCATTGATGGTGATAGCTGGAGGATGATCTGTGCCCTACGCCATGATTTTCGTCTTCTTCAGACTGATGGTCAGTCCAAACTCCTTGCAGGCGTGGGAAAGGCGACTAACGAGCTGTTGCAGGCCATCTTCTGTGTGCGACATCAAGGCTGCATCCTTGTAACTGTTAACTGTAAAGCATTTTAACTGTCATACAAAATATAATACATCTTCTTCTTCTTCTTTTGGCTGCTCCCGATTAGGGGTCACCACAGCCGATCTTCCGCATCCTTCTCTACCACACCTGCCACTTTCATGTCCTCTCTCACTACATCCATGTATCTCCTCTTTGGCCTTCCTCGTTTTCGTGTGCCTGGCAGCTCCATCCTCAACATTCTCCTTCCAACATGCTCTGCATCTCTTCTCAGGATGTGCCCATACCATCTCAGTCTCATCTCTCGTAGCTTAATATAATACATGAAAATTTTAAATGCTGAAAAAGTTATAATAGAATAAAAATATAATTAATCCAACTATAATAATAATAATAATAATAATAAAAACCAAGCTTCTTCTTTTGATTTGTTATTTGAACCCAGATTAACCCGGAAGCGAGGTTTTGCGTCATTTCCGGCTTTGTTCAACATGGAGGCGAGTGGACTGAAGTTAAATTTCTGGGAGAATGGACCAACACCTGGGCAATTTTATTCATTTCCAGGTACCGGTAATAGTTCGGTTCCTGGATGTGGACCCATACGACACACACTGTAAGCCATAAAATTCCTATTTTGTGTCTTTCACGTTGAATAACACAAGATTTCGTTAGCTAGCGAGTTAGCCGTGTATTAGTTTCAGTTTGGCTAACAGTGCTGTATCATCATGGAGGAAACCGCTCGGGTAGCTAACGAGCTAACTGCTAGGTGGCTACGTTATTTAGAGAGGGGGAAAAATAAATAAACAAACAAAAAAAAAACCACAAACACATCTTTTTACACGCATTTGTTCAGTGCAGAAAGGAAACATTAGGATAATTTTACTTTACTGTTGGTTATTATTAATAACAGTCCTTTTTTCAGCTTGTAGTGTAGCTTAGCTCTTAGACACGACATCTAAAAAGAAGTTAGACTTTGGTTTATTAATTAAATATGAGTTATTAATTATATAAGTAAGATTTCCCATAAGTTTTCCTGTCCAAAATATTGTACTTTAACACTAATCACTATTTCTACAGCTCATTTAAAAAAAAAAATACTCTACTAATAATCCTGATGTAGGTATTCATGTTGTTATAATATGACCAACACCAAGTGTATTTTGTCTTTAACTCCCCCCCCCCCCCCCCCCCCCAATTCCCAGTAATCCCATGGTGACAGGGACATCGGTGCTTGGGGTGAAGTTTACAGGGGGTGTCATCATTGCTGCTGACATGCTTGGCTCTTATGGCTCACTGGCCCGTTTCCGCAACATCTCTCGCCTCATGAAAGTCAATGACAACACAATCCTTGGAGCTTCAGGGGACTACGCAGATTACCAGTACCTCAAACAAGTCATTGAACAGATGGTGTAAGTGTTTGCATGGAGTTGTGACCGGATTATTCTAAATCCTCTAGGAAAGTCTGTGCAAGTCATGTTAAGAAATGCACCATATGATATTTAAACTCTTTTAGTGACAACTTGCACTACACCTTTGAATCATGTACAGCCAAGGCATGCAAAGATATTTGGGTTGACCAAAGCGGTACTCACGCTGTATGTGAAACACTACCCAGTTCTACTTATTGCTATTTAAAAGTTTGGAGCGGATGAAGTAAGATGTCGCTTATGGCTCCCAAAGGTTCAGAATCAGCTCGTTATAAGAGAAGGAATAAAGCACACTGTTGTAGGAAAATGATCAGTCACTGGGTACCACCCTGAAGTTGATTTAGTTTCCTAGAACAGTATATCTCAAAGTATTTTATTCCTCTTATACTACAGCAATTTGCCAACCGTTATTTTTACTATTAAAAATTGATTAATAAAGTATGACACATTATACTTTTTAATCTGCAGTTATAATTTTTTTGTCATAGACCACCCACAAAACAAGTTGGTTCCTGTTTTCACTTGCATTACAGCAGCTATAAACAGTCCTTCCTTCAGCAGCTTCATTTTTCCCCCCTTTTCCAAGTTTATAAGATAAAAAAAAAAATGATGTTACAATGAAACTATGTTCCTGGGTTGAAAAACTTAACTGACTGATACAAAACCCTGACACTGGAGATTCCTTCCAAAAATGCAAAATAAACATCTCATAGAAAAATTAAAAATATCAATCTTTTTTTTTTAAATCCATATATAGTTTTTTCTTTAAATGAATTTTTATGGCGTGCTCATCATAAAATTCCTTGTCTAAGTTGTTACTAAAGAAAAAGTAAAATAAATTGTGATTAGAATTAGAGCTGGTCCTACTATCGGAGAAAATTAATCACCTTTTGATCAATCAGAATTGAGCCTTCAACTGCACTATTAAGGAAAAATCATACAGACGCATGTTGGTGCCAATCAACCTATCCTCTGCATTTCTTTCATACAGCGTGAGCTCTTTATTCCATTGTGTTGATTGCAGGGTCAGTCTTTCCTCTTTAGTAACTGCTTTATCCTGGTCAGGGTCCTGGTGGATCCAGAGTGTATCCTGGAAACGCTGGACCTAAAACAGGAATACACCCTGGATGGGACACTGATCCATCACAGGACAGCATGCATTCACACCTAGGAGCAATATAACACAGCCAGTCCATTTACTGGCATGGTTTTTGGGATTTGGGAGGAAATCAGAAAAACGACGACAAGACAAATGTCAGGAGATCAGTTTGACTTCAAGAAAACTCGCATTAAGTAATGCATGTATGTTGCTATGAAGCAAAAAGCTTTCTTTTCTGTGCTGAATGTTTAGGATTGATGAGGAACTTCTTGGAGATGGTCACAGCTACAGTCCCAAAGCCATCCACTCCTGGCTTACTCGGGTCATGTACAATCGCCGCAGCAGAATGAACCCACTTTGGAACACAGTCGTTATTGGTGGATTTTACAATGGAGAAAGGTTAGTGTTCAAAGAATGTTTTCTATGACTAGAGTGGATTTCAGATTCCTTGTTAAGCAAACAGCATTACAGTACTGTAGCTTGGATTTTTACTAATTATAGCTGTACTATAATGTTTAATAATAGAATGATTGATTATTTTGGCTTTTTTTTTTAACCAAATTGCTATCTGCTACATCTGTAGCATGTCTATGACTACCACAGACATTAATTGCCTCATGATTTCCTGTAATTAGAGAAGAACAGACACCATGTGCACATAGACTACAGATGTGGTGGGGAGAGATTAGGTTGAAAATATAGTGGAATTTATAATAATAGTAAACTATGACTTCAATAAAAGTGTATATATCTGGATTCTGTAGTTTTACTGAAGTGCTGAGGTTGGCAAAAATACTGGCTTTTGCACATACTTTGTGTAAAGGAAGCTATGATTGTCTCTCCAAGGTCAATCAGAGGAATTTGAAGGCTTTAAGACATTATCACAAACGAGTGATGGAGTTTGATTAACAGTATGAGCCAAAAAATTTCTAGTCAAACTACTACTTACTGAGAATTAATGGATATTTTTTTCTTTGTCACAAAACCTGTTTGTATTTTGTAGCTTCCTGGGCTATGTAGACAAGCTAGGTGTTGCATATGAGGCTCCAGCAGTAGCCACAGGATTTGGTGCATATTTGGCTCAGGTAAGCATTAGTCTGGTCAACTTTTTATTTAGGACTTCTTGTTATTTATTCCACCCCCAATGCCAAACGCATTTTGTTTCAGATATGTGAATTGCTTCATAATTGTTATTCTGTATGCCTGTTTCTTTTCAGCCCTTGATGAGAGAGGTGCTTGAGAACAAAGTAGAAATTTCCAAGGAAGAGGCACGAGCACTGATAGAGCGATGTCTCAAAGTGCTGTATTACCGAGATGCTCGTTCTTACAACAGAGTGAGAACTGTTCCTTATCTTCATTAATAAATATACAAGAAACATTTTATATAATTGCATTAAATCTTTGTTTCTTCAGAACACATAATGCTATGCTACATTATTTCTGTTTTGCTTTAGCATGAGATTGCCATTGTAACTGAAGGAGGAGTTGAGATTCTTGGACCACTGTCATCAGAAACGAACTGGGAAATTGCCCATATGGTCAGGTGGGTTACATGATGTATTATTCTGTAAGTGTTTTAGGGTTTTTGTAGTAGCCACAGGGTCAGCAAAGTTTAGCAATATCCAAATTAAAGGGGTACTGAAGTCATTTTTAAACTTGCTTTATTTCTTAATTAACGTGTTATTCAGTTACGTTTTAGTAATCTTATATCGTGATTCATATTGGCAACTAATTGCAATTAAATATTATACTTATCGGCCTATTCGGTTTTTAGCCATGTTGAATTTAGCTCGTTTGGTCCACGGCAGGCGTCACTTATCCGCGCGATCTTCACGAGACTTGTGTGAGACTTCAAAACGTGAAGTGTCTGTACCGCCATTTTGAAAACTGTTTTCCAAACGAAATATCGCACAAAAACTAGTTTAAATGACGATTACTGCCTACTTTTTTCAGACTTTCCTGATTGCTATCAAAGCAAACAAAACGTCCGGCTTGATTACATCAGCATTCGAAAGAGGGCGCGCCCGTCTTTTGACAATGTTGCCGTGTCCGAAATCGCTCCCTACTCACTATATAGGGCACTATATAGTGGGGACGCCATTTTGTAGTGCTGTCCGAAACCTTAGTGAGGATTATTTACACTCTATATAGCGCACTCAAAGTATCCCACAATGCATCATGAAAAGTAGTGTACAACGATGGTCACTAACCAAAGCAATATATCCCATCATGCATTGCAGTCACGCTGAAAGAAATCAAGTCTCAAATTTGATTTAATAAAAGGCAGCAGCAAAGAAGAAAGTATTCAGCCTGGATTTTAAAAGAACTGAAAGATGCAGGTACTTTGTATTGATTAATGTAATTGATTAATTGAACAATCGGGGCTCTTCACAGATCATTGCACAGTTCTCTTTGAATACAATACCTTTTTAAAGGCGCCTGCTAAAGTTCATAGATCTGTTTTTGACTACGATAAGGTGGCTTTTGAAGGTCTTCGCGCAGCATTGTTAGCAATTACCATATTGTCCCGAATATAAGATGACCCTGAATGTAAGACGACCCCCCCCCCTTCCAAGTTCATCTTTGGGGAAAAAGTTTTTTGAAGACCAAATGTTAATTCATATAAAGCGTATTTATTTCAAAATTCTGTTTAAAATTAGAGGCTTTTGTTTTTCATATTTAAATAGAGGTCATTTCAGTCTCATTTCCGTGAACACTTTTCATAGAAGTAAAAAAAGAGGCTAAACTGCAGGCTACTAGACAAGCCAAATTAAAACATTTAAATTGCATTAATTCAACAAATTTGTCAGGTTTAGATTGAAAGTTCATAAACTTCAGAATGTCAATGCATAACTTCCCATAGCCTACGGGTATATGGAATAAATTTGCAGAACAGTGCAAATGCTTTAAACAATGCATTAAGGTTTACAATAATAAACAACTGAAACAATGGAAAGAGTAGTTTGCTAAATTACAGCTACTCAGCACAGAGATCCTCAGCCTCACTTTGCTCACTCTCACTGTCCTCACTTTCATGTTCCACCAGTCCCTCCCACACAATGTCATCCTTGCTTCCATCCAGTGCGTTTGATATACAGCATTTTTTAAACCCATGACTGATGCTCTCTGGTGAAATTGAATCCCATGCTTGGAGGATCCATTCACATAGCAGACGCACCACAGGCTTTTGAATTTTCCCAGTCGGTGTTAGTGCGTGGTTACCTGACAGGAGCCACTCTGTGTACCTCTTGCGAAGATTGTCCTTGAATGGCTTGTTGACGACAACATCCAAAACCTGCAGCTGGCTCGTCATCCCCCCCGGAATGATCACGAGATCGCCATTCATTTTGCCCACTTCAGTTTTTACTGGCTCCGTCAGATGGCCACGGAAGGCATCCAGAACGAGCATGTTCCTCTTTTTCAAAAGCGCACCAGGTCACCTGCCCCACACAACCTTGAGCCAGTCTACCACCAGATCAGTGTCCATCCAGCCTCTCTCCTGTGCACGCACGATAATGCCAGCTGGTAAGGACTCTTTGGGGACAGTCTTGCGCTTCAGAATCACGTATGGTGGGAGTTTAGTTCCGTCGGCAAAACACTGGGGTTTGATCGGCATTGCCTATCTGGTCGAGTGGGTAGAAGTGCATTTTTCTTAGTTTGATAACGTCGCTGAAAAGACAGCAACTTCTCCTCGAAGTCTGAGGGCAAGCGCTGGGCAAGGCTTGTTCTGCGACAAAGTGACAGTCCATTGCGCCGCATCATTCTTTTACACCACCCAAGACTAGCTTTGAACTCCTCTGTGGGTATATTCAGCTCCTTAGCGATCTCCAAAGCCTTCAGCTGCATTATGGCTCTGGTTATGGGCATTCCATCTTTACATTTTTCCATCACATATTCAGACTCTCCTATCAATTTCCTGAAAACGGCCGTGTTGAGGCCCACGGAAAGATTTTCTTTTACTGTTAGTGTTTTTAAGACATTCTTTCTGGGTTCGCCACCGACGAACATTGCACTCCGTAACCCCATATTTTTTGGCAGCTTGAGAGTTATTTGATGATTCGGCTGCATTCACTACCAAAATTTTGAAATTGGCGTCATAACTCCGTCTAAGCTGTAGGTTAATTTGACTAGCCTTCGAACCACTCTGTTCAAGGAAATCTCTTGACTTCTCCATTTTTCAGTGCTGCATTGTTGTGAGGGACGGTGGCCGATTCAGTAATTTAAGTGTAAACACTCGTTGTAAAATAGGGCCTATCGTTTTTGGCAGCATTTTGTCTAGTCTGCGAATTTAAGACGACCCCCCCCTTTTAAGAGCTATTTTTTACAACAAAAACACTGTCTTATATTCGAGCCAATGCGGTAATCTTTCTTCATATATAAACAGTGATGATATAAATTCTGACTGGAAGCAGTGGAAAGATGCTTTCCTTGCTGCTGTGTCTGATTTCATTCCGTCTAAGATGCTTAAGGGTCGTAATCCTGTGCCATGGATCAATGGAACTATTCTGAACTTGATCAGAAAGAATAATTCTGTTAGGCAAAAGCTGAAGAAGTCACCTACAAATTACCTCAAGGAGAAGTTCAGGGTACTACGATCTGAGATAAAGCGCATGCTCCGAGAGCGTCGTGAACAGTTTTTTGCCTCTCTAGAGTCAAACAGTATTGCTAATCCTAAGCATCTTTGGTCTATCTTGAAGCACAGCTCCAAATCTCATACTCTCCCGAATTTTGTTTCTGCACCAGCTGGGTCAAATACAATCAATGACCTCGGTCTACAACAGTCATCCAGACCAACAGCTGAGGACCCGCAAGGAATTGCTAATCTGTTTAACTCGTATTTCGCATCTGTCTTTACTCATGAGGACCAGTCAGATGACTATCCAGTTCCACCAGGACCTTCCATTATGTCTGAGTTAAGTCTTACAACCAGCGAAGTGCAGTTAATATTAAAGAGTCTCAATGTTACCAAAGCTACAGGGCCAGATGGCGTTCCAGCTAGGCTGCTTAGGGAAACAGCCACTGAGATTGCACCATCTCTCTGCAAGCTGTTTAATAAGTCTCTGGGATCTGGAACCATTCCACAGGAATGGAAGGAGGCTAATGTGGTTCCAGTGTTCAAGAGAGGTGAGGCTGAGCAGGTTGAAAACTATCGCCCAATATCCTTGCTGTCGTTGGTTTCTAAAGTGTTGGAGAGATGTGTGCTTAACAGCTTTAAGGACCATCTGCACGAGGTCATCAAGTCATGCCAACATGGGTTTATAAAGGGTAAATCTTGCACTTCTAACCTTTTAGAAGTGCTTGACCATATTGGCTCAATGCTGGATAATGGGAGGCAGATTGATGTTGTATATATGGATATGTCGAAGGCGTTTGATAAGGTCTGTCATCGCCGTTTGTTGCTCAAGCTACACCAGTTCGGGTTTGGTGGAAGTCTTTTTCAGTGGTTTCAATCTTGCCTGTCCGACCGTTGTCAGCGTGTTACTGTGCTTGGTGCCATGTCAGATCCTCTTCAAGTCTCTTCCGGAGTGCCTCAGGGTTCTGTTCTAGGCCCGGCTCTGTTTCTGATTTACGTAAATGATCTTCCAGATGCAGTTACAACAAGCCATGTAGCCATGTTTGCCGACGACACGAAGCTTTACCGGGAAATCAAAGGTCTTGCGGATGTCGATGCTCTCCAATTAGATCTGGATCGCCTAGGCGCGTGGTCGAACGAATCTGGCCTCATGTTCAATGAGAGCAAGTGCAAGCATCAAACTATCACCAGGAAGATCAAGCCCATCAAGTCATCGTACTATGTTAAGAACAATCCCTTAGAGACAGTGACCACCGAGAGGGATCTGGGGGTAACTGTGTAAAGTAACATCACGTGGAACCAGCAAGTTTTAGAGCAAACCTCTTGTGCTAATAGGCTGTTGGGCTATATTAAGAGAAATACAAGATTTATTCAGTCAGTTCATATTAGGAAGATTGTATACCTTACATTAGTTAGACCTCTCTTTGGTTATGCTACCCAAATCTGGGCACCACAATTTATAGCTCTTATCATTAGAATAGAACGCACTCAAAGGCGTGCAACTAAATATATTCTTAAGTTACCATTTAAATGTACAGAGACATACCATATAGTGATAGGTTAAAAGCGTTACATCTTATTCCCATTACCTATTGGCATGAGTATTTAGATATGTTTTTTTTTTTTTAAGATGACACATGGTCTTACAAATGTATCTTCCTTTGTTCTGCCTGCTTTTTGGTTTACTAGACCTACAAGGTCCTCAAATAGTAATGTAATAAAGTATAATGTTCGGAAATGTAAAACATCTACTTATCAAAAATCATTTGTAGTCAGGGCTACTAGAATTTGGAACACTCTTGCTGAGGAACTGAACTTGAATATGGACAATCTTAGCTCTTTTAAATGCGTAATGCTTAATTATTATTTTTGTGCTTTAAATAACTATGATTGTGACAATCCTCGCACCTTTAAATCGATATGCCTTAAATGTAACCTAGCGTGTAGCCTTGCACGCCCTGTATCATACTGCCAGTAATTTGAATATTATATGTTTTTTTGTTAATATTATGGGTCCACAGTAATTGGCTTTTGCTGTTGTGGTCACCCAGCCTGTGTTTGTTTTTATAAGTGTGTTAAATTTTATACCTTTTTATTTTTTGTGTGTTGTAATGGCGAAGCTAAAAAAAAATTTAAAAAATGTGGGAAATGCACTCAGTATAATATGCTTTATCACAAAAATATATCCATGTGTTTATTATTTTGAAAACCCACCAGCCGGCTGAAATCGCACATTTTAATTGTACGACAGTAATGACGTAAATACCAGCGCAACAGGCTAGTGTCTGAAAGCATGAGTGAGCGATTTCGGACACAGGGTTGGTCACTTTGATTTCCGCTGTACGTTTTACTTCCATCCTACAACGTTTCGCACAGGTCTCAACGAATCTCGTTTATGGACTGAGATTACAAAGCGTATTTCAAACAGTCAACTTGCTATAGCAGTGACAAAATAGCTATCAAAAATGCATTCCTATATTTAATAAAATGAGAAGTAGAATTTTGATAAATTTGCCTTCAGTGATCATGTGTATTAATTTCTTGTTGCAGTGGCTTTGAATGAAGGCTCCTTTTGCTTGTCTGGATTTCTTTCATCAGTGGATTATTTGTACCACAAGAGAATTGCAATATCAAAATTAGTATGTCTTACATTTGTATTTGTTACCCAGAAATAAAATAAAGTGTGAATGCATGTGTGTTTAAACCTCTGTTCAAGTTTGCAATTATCACTTATAAAATGCACTATGACAAGATGGACCCATCTGTTGTCCTACCAGGACACTGTACTGTCAGTGGTACCACCGTCATCTGCACTTAAGCAAACTCATAAGTTCTGTTATGGTCAGCATCATGTAAATTTGAAAGTGTAAAATACACCCATAAAATTTTTATTCTATAGTATTGCCTTGCAGATACATCAATTCCATGAAATGAGTTACCATTAAGAAGAGTATCAAGGAATTATAAAATAAAAATACAAATGTACATTAACAATGCATTTATTGATTACAAAATAAAAAATGTCCCTTTTAGAAAATGTTTAGAAATGAGGTTTATGTAATATCAAAGGACAGCCCTTGAATTATAAACAAAACAGCCCTAAATACAGTAGATAATCTAATGTTTGTACATGGAGACTTTTTTTTTCTTTCTTTTTTGCTCATATGCAATGTGCACAATTCACAGCAGTCATAGTACTCAAGGAAATAGTAACACACTGGCTGAACTATAAAACAGTTCAGCAGTCAAAGTAAACAATATATTAATCTGTACATGGCTACAGTAAGTATTTTGAGACATTTTAAAGGTGCACTAAGATGTTCTTGGGACTTTTATACATTATGTAGATGATAAAAACAAGTCATGCAAACAAATGTAGGTACATTATACCAACATCATTGCTGCAGAACTTGTTCCAGTGTTTCTGCAGAAGTGTCTGAGAAGACCCTTGCTAACTATGGGAAACTACTACAAACATGGGATTGTGTAAGGAATGGTAGAAATAATGGAAAAATCTTAAACCGTGCACCTCCAGACATCTACACGACATACTCTTAACCCAACAAATTCTTTTCCATCACTGGTGACTGACAGAATGAGGCTAGGGCAGTGTATGTAAAATGAACAGAACAGTCAGGAAACATTAAGACATGATCAATATGCTACTGAGCAAATGTTACTTTCCTATTAAAAAGAAAAATGGTCAGAGTACACTGTACTGAAAAAGCTTAGCATAAAAACAACCTGGAGGATCGATATTTTGTTGATTTTACTTTTAAGAAATCCTAATTTCTGCATCTCTAAATCCATGGAAAGAGTTAAGATCTTCCTCAAAGATTTTCTACAGAGCTTGGGGATTGGGTGGTGAAGGCAACAGGCTTGGAGAAACAACAGATGACATGTTGCCTTTGTCTTCAGCCTCTGGTTCATTGGATTCTTGGTCCTGAACTGTGCTCACCAAGAGGGCTTCAGTCAGATTCTGCACCAACTCAGCAAATCCTCCTGGTGCCAATTCTGAATTAGAAGTCAATACTGGTTCAAAAGAGCGCTGAAGAAATTCTGGCCTTTCTGCTAGGATGTCGAGCATTTCAAGGAGCCAGGCTGAGAACAAAAGAGCTAGGTCAGCAGGCACCGCACCAATCAGGTCTTGTGGCGATTCAGTCACATGCTGACTCCATCGAGCTTGCAGGAACTCTCGGAGCACTAGACCAACACAGGCCTCAAAAGGCTGCAGGCGACAGGAACATGCATGAGGGATAATGCCTGGCAACGTGTTTGCACTGGTAAGCAATGCTAAAAACTTGTGACTTAGGTGACCCTGATATGGGTCCATAACCAGCAACCTCTTGCCTCCAGACTCGGGGTTCACATGCCGATACCACACTTTGTCAAACCATAGCTGGAGTCTTTCATCATCAGAAAAGCCCTCTGGCTTGGCCTCCAAGATGATGTCTGGCAAGGGTGGTGCATCTGGGCTTAGAGGCTCTCCTCTAAGAAACACTATGGTAGGTAAGATAGTGCCATCAGCTAGGGAGGCAAGTACAACGTCTAGAAGAGGATCCTTTTCACCAACCAACTTAAAAGCAGACATGATGGAAGAAGAATCAGCTGAGGCAGGATCAAGTTGCTCCATGTCTATGAAAATGGAAAGCTCATCCATAGCAGCAATGTCTGACTGACCCAAGCAGTGCGAGGTGACCTGCTTATTTATAACAGAAGTAAAAGTGAGCAGACGTTCCTGAACTTTATGGGGTAGCAGTCGGCGGGATGTGGCCAATGACTGCAGAGATAAATCATGGCTTATCAGAAAGTCCACAGCCCAACTACAAGAGATGCCTGGCCCACCATCAGCACTCATGAACTGAGCAGCCTTGGAAAAAAGACTGATTTCATCTACAGGAAGCTGCTGCTCACGCTGGCACAATACCCACTCAGCTAACCGATCACTTGATCGAGGAATTAACCCTTCTCTGCTCTTTGGTGGCCCGAGCTGAAGTTGACGCTTAAGTAACAAGGATTGTACTTCCTTTGGCTCACTATCAAACTGGCTGGCTGCCTGAGGAACGCCAAAGCACAGGGCGTACAGAACAATCTTCAGCTGTGCTACAGTAAGCGATCCTTCAGCCGGAGCTCCGGCTTGAGTGGGAGTTCCACTAGAAAGTGTTATTTGCTGTAGTGTTACATCCTTTGGCTGTGTTCCACAATTTTCATCAGGCACAGTACTTTCAACGACAGGCTGTACTTCAGAGGGAATAGATGGGGTGTGTGCAGAGCTATCAGGGAGGTTTATGCAGTGGTTGGAAAGGGGAACAGGATTAGTGGCTTGTGGAAGTGAATTCTGATCAACCTGTATTTTTTGCTTCTGTGTGATAAGCCCCTGGCCCTGCTGAATCCGGTCACTTGGTATGAAGACAAACCTTAAAAAAAGAAGCTAAGATTAACAAGACACAAAAAAAACCCCACACACCACAGCTATACATGGTTGCACGTTGCTTATCGATTTATGACCCATCACTATAACGGTCAATACCACATATCAAAGAACACATACAACTTTCACTGACAAATCAAGACCTTGATAATAAATTTCAGATTATAAAGCAATCTGCTACTGATTAAGGGTACAAAATTAGGGGTGAGAAACTTTAGGCCCCCTCAATTCCATTTCAACGTATGCTGCTACGTTGTGATTATAAAACGATCACTGATGCATCTTGATTTTATACACGTCAGATTTTATTTATTTATTACTACGTGACCACTTTTTAAAGCACAAAGTACAATGATGCATCCTGGCCCCAGCATGAGCAACACTAAGTGAAACCCTGAGTTTTCAACAATGGCATGCCCACACAGTTGCTTTCAAAGCAAAAATGCAGCTCTGAGCCTTTAGAATTTTACCACCCAACTGGTTTGGACATCTCATCTCATCATCTCTAGCCACTTTATCCTGTTCTACAGGGTCGCAGGCAAGCTGGAGCCTATCCCAGCTGACTACGGGCGAAAGGCGGGGTACACCCTGGACAAGTCGCCAGGTCATCACAGGGCTGACACATAGACACAGACAACCATTCACACTCACATTCACACCTACGGTCAATTTAGAGTCACCAGTTAACCTAACCTGCATGTCTTTGGACTGTGGGGGAAACCGGAGCACCTGGAGGAAACCCACGCGGACACGGGGAGAACATGCAAACTCCGCACAGAAAGGCCCTCGCCGGCCACGGGGCTCGAACCCGGACCTTCTTGCTGTGAGGCGACAGCGGTAACCACTACACCGCCACGCCGTGGTTTGGACATGTGGGCAAAAATATCTCATCTCATTATCTCTAGCCGCTTTATCCTTCTACAGGGTCGCAGGCAAGCTGGAGCCTATCCCAGCTGACTACGGGCGAAAGGCGGGGTACACCCTGGACAAGTCGCCAGGTCATCACAGGGCTGACACATAGACACAGACAACCATTCACACTCACATTCACACCTACGGTCAATTTAGAGTCACCAGTTAACCTAACCTGCATGTCTTTGGACTGTGGGGGAAACCGGAGCACCCGGAGGAAACCCACGCGGACACGGGGAGAACATGCAAACTCCACACAGAAAGGCCCTCGCCGGCCACGGGGCTCGAACCCGGACCTTCTTGCTGTGAGGCGACAGCGGTAACCACTACACCGCCACGCCGTGGTTTGGACATGTGGGCAAAAATATATTTTGGATAAAATTCCACTTAAAAAAAAAATGCTCCTCATTGTATTGAAACTCGTGAAATTTCACTGAAAATCTCTTTTAAAAAATCTGATTATTGTGAGCTATGCATCAATGTAAATCTCTTAAAGAGGTAATAAATATGCATCCTAGATGATTTTTTTTCCCCTGATGGGTAAAAGTGTTATAGCTCAATATCTCAAATCACAGAATTCTCATGTAGGATCTTATAAATCCATATTTCACAAAAAGTTGAAAGAGTTTCTTAGACGACGACATTTCTTTGCTGACACTTTCTTTTAATGCTACAAACAGGTTAATCTGTTCTGTGATGTGCAGCATCTCAAAGTTAAAGGGTTTCTATTGCTTCGGGGCTCCGCTGCTTCTATTCTGCTTATTTCACCAATGCTGCAGTTTAAAGAAAATTAAGGTCCAAGAAAAATTATTTTAATACCCAAACAATATGCTGTATTCCATTGTATCATGTTATTCTTTATTATTTTGAAAAGTGCTCCACTGATTGTAGATAAGGTCACAGGTTCGATTCCCTGAACCAGCAGGAATGGCTGAAGTGCCCATGAGCAAGGCACCTAACCCCAACTGCTCCCCAGGCTGCCCTGGGTATGTTGTATGTCGCTCTGGATAAGAGCGTCTGCTAAATACCTGTAATGTAATATAATGTAATCAAATTACCTTTTATAGCCACGAGAAAATCCATCTGGAAAAAGTGGAATAACAAAAAATAAATAAATGATTTGTCATCATTTACACACAAAGATTTTTGTCCATCTGAATAATTATTACTACTGAAGAGATCAATTAACTGTGGTGCATGTGCCTGAAGCTCAGCATTCAGAAGATCTGTTTATGTGTATTTTACATGTAATACAATCCAAATGTGTGTGTTCTGTAAGCTCCTTCTTCTTTTGCCTGCTCCTGTTAGGGGTTGCCACAGCAGATCTGTTCCGCATATTTGATTTGGCATAGGTTTTACACCGGATGCCCTTCCTGACGCAACCCTCCCCAATCCGTCCAGGCTTGGACCCGGCCCTACGTATGCACTGGCTTTGTGCAACCCCAGTGTGTACCGTAACATTAAATTTGAGAAAATGGTCCGAGTATAACTAGTTATTTCAACATGTTTATGGGTGTTCAATCATCACTTGTACAACAAGACACATTTTGTCAGAAGTAATCCAAATATTAACTGGATGTACCTCACACCCCATCCCAACCTTGTAATTATTCTTATCTATATTATCATCTATAGCATGAACATGTGTAACATGACGTTTTTTTTTGCACTACATACAGTGGTGCTTGAAAGTTTGTGAACCCTTTAGAATTTTCTATATTTCTGCATAAATATGACCTAAAACATCAGATTTTCACACAAGTCCTAAAAGTAGATAAAGAGAACCCGGTTAAACAAATGAGACAAAAATATTATACTTGGTCATTTATTTATTGAGGAAAATGATCCAATATTACATGCCTGTGAGTGGCAAAAGTATGTGAACCTTTGCTTTCAGTATCTGGTGTGACCCCCTTGTGCAGCAATAACTGCAACTAAATGTTTCCAGTAACTGTTGATCAGTCCTGCACACCAGCCTGGAGGAATTTTAGCCCATTCCTCCATACAGAACAACTTCAACTCTGGGATGTTGGTGGGTTTCCTCACATGAACTGCTCGCTTCAGGTCCTTCCACAACATTTCCATTGGATTAAGGTCAGGACTTTGACTTGGCCATTCCAAAACATTAACTTTATTCTTCTTTAACCATTCTTTGGTAGAACGACTTGTGTGCTTAGGGTCGTTATCTTGGTGCATGACCCACCTTCTCTTGAGATTCAGTTCATGGACAGATGTCCTGACATTTTCTTTTAGAATTCGCTGGTATAATTCAGAATTCATTGTTCCATCAATAATGGCAAGCCGTCCTGGCCCAGATGCAGCAAAACAGGCCCAAACCATGATACTACCACCACCATGTTTCACAGATGGGATAAGGTTCTTATGCTGGAATGCAGTGTTTTCCTTTCTCCAAACATAATGCTTCACATTTAAACCAAAAAGTTCTATTTTGGTCTCATCTGTCCACAAAACATTTTTCCAATAGCCTTCTGACTTGTCCATGTGATCTTCAGCAAACTGCAGATGAGCAGCAATGCTCTTTTTGGAGAGCAGTGGCTTTCTCCTTGCAACCCTGCCATGCACACCATTGTTGTTCAGTGTTCTCTTGATGGTGGACTCATGAACATTAACATTAGCCAATGTGAGAGAGGCCTTCAGTTGCTTAGAAGTTACCCTGGGGTCCTTTGTGACTTCGCCGACTATTACACGCCTTGCTCTTGGAGTGATCTTTGTTGGTCAACCACTCCTGGGGAGGGTAACAATGGTCTTGAATTTCCTCCATTTGTACACAATCTGTCTGTCTGTGGATTGGTGGAGTCAAAACTCTTTAGAGATGGTTTTCTAACCTTTTCCAGCCTGATGAGCATCAACAACGCTTTTCCTGAGGTCCTCAGAAATCTCCTTTGTTCGTGCCATGATACACTTCCACAAACCTGTGTTGTGAAGATCAGACTTTGATAGATCCCTGTTCTTTAAATAAAACAGGGTGCCCACTCACACCTGATTGTCATCCCATTGATTGAAAACACCTGACTCTAATTTCACCTTCAAATTAACTGCTAATCCTAGAGGTTCACATACTTTTGCCACTCACAGATATGTAATATTGTATCATTTTCCTCAATAAATGACCAAGTATAATATTTTTTGTCTCATTTGTTTAACTGGGTTCTCTTTATCTACTTTTAGGACTTGTGTGAAAATCTGATGATGTTTTAGGTCATATTTATGCAGAAATATAGAAAATTCTAAAGGGTTCACAAACTTTCAAGCACCACTGTAATGGAAACACACATGCACAGAACATACATAAAAAGACACAGACTGTGAAAGTAACTGGATTCCAGGAATTACATGACAATTATGGATTATATCCACTTCATTTGATCTGATAGAAATTTCATTTGTATTTGCTTCTCAATCTACTCTGTTCTGATTAAAGTGTATACATCCATGTTTGTTCAGTCTGATTAAGCTATCAGTCAGACCATTAACACTGCATTAGGCAGCATTTAAACTTAGCTACTGATTGCATTCTTATTTCCTATTAATTACATTTTTTTCTGAAAGATCCAGGAGATTTAACGTGTGAAGCTATTTACCTTCACTCTCACCATTGAATTTGCAGTGGCTGAAGGCGTGGCTTGGATTCTTAGTCAGATGCGTGGCCATGAGGTCTCCAATCTCAGTGGAATAATCACAAGCACTGCAGCTTAGTTTACCCAACCTGTCAGAAAATCATAATCATTAGATTGTCAACCACTTCTACCAAACTGCTTATAGTAAACCAGAGAGACTAAAAATCAGGCCACTTACTTTGGACAGGGCTTGTACAAGTTCAGGTATTTAGTGGTGGTTTTGCGAGGAACGTGATTACTGCAAACAGAAACATTAACACTTAGTGAAACTTTTGTAGTAATGACAAAGGTTACAATGATGATATAATTTATATTCAGAAATTCTTATAAAAAAACTTTGCTTATGGTGTCTAACAATTCGCATTACTTATTCACACACGGACCTGATCATGTGGTTAGCATATGCTCTGGAGCAGCAGGTGCTATAATGGCACAAGGAGCAGTGCACAAACGTGGGGAAGTGAGTGGAAAAATCTGGAATCGCAAAGTTACATTCTATACAGAACCAACTTCTTGATGGCTCGCTAGAAAACAGAAGAAAGAGGTTGTGTTAAGATCACGGCATTCAAGAGCAATTTTCGTAAAAATAAATAAATAAATAAAAAGAAGAAGAAAAATTGTGTTTTCAGCTTCAACATTCCTGCAAGATAACATTTCAATGGCCACTTTATCAGATTCATCTCCCATGGTGGTGTAGTGGTTAGCACTGTCGCCTCACAGCAAGGTTCTGGGTTCAAGCCCAGCGGCTGACAGAGGCCTTTCTGTGTGGAGTTTGCATGTTCTCCCCGTGTCTGCGTGGGTTTCCTCCGGGTGCTCTGGTTTCCCCCACAGTTCAAAGACATGCAGTTAGGTTAACATGGGGTGGCCTTGGGCTGAAGTGCCCTTGAGCAAGGTACCGAACCCCTAACTGCTCCCCAGGCGCTGTAGTATGGCTGCCCACTGCTCTGGGTATGTGTGGGTGCTCACCGCTTCAGATGGGTTAAATGCAGAGAATGAATTTCACTGTGCTTGAGTGTGCATGTGACAAATAAAGGCTTCTTCTTCTTCTACAGTGTTGCTTGTAGGTCAAGAATGGACAAAATCACCAATCTGGTGTGTCTGGGCTATTTGTTTTTTAACTGTAAGCTGCCTGGTGCACAAGTTTAGTAGGTGTAATTAACAGCTAGTAGGCTTCTGAGAAGGTGGTTACTAGTTTCTTAAGTCGACTGATCAAAGGCAACGTCGCAAAGCAATTTTACTTGATCTATATGTTTAAATGTAACTAATTCCAGTTGCTTCATATAGTTCATGGTGGAGCAACATACTGCTGCTCTGTACGTACACAGTCAACTCTTTTACTAGTTGAATAACTAGTAAAACTTTCACAAAGGATAACCTTTTCCCCCAGAGAAAATGCAGAGATGTGGGAATGATGATGAACCTGAACGAAATACATGACAGCGCAGTGTCAACTGTCACACAACTAATAATGCATAACATCTCATCTCATCATCTCTAGCCGTTTTATCCTGTTCTACAGGGTCGCAGGCAAGCTGGAGCCTATCCCAGCCGACTACGGGCGAAAGGCGGGGTACACCCTGGACAAGTCGCCAGGTCATCACAGGGCTGACACATAGACACAGACAACCATTCACACTCACATTCACACCTACGGTCAATTTAGAGTTGCCAGTTAACCTAACCTGCATGTCTTTGGACTGTGGGGGAAACCCACGCGGAGAACATGCAAACTCCACACAGAAAGACCCTCGTCGGCCACGGGGCTCGAACCCAGACCTTCTTGCTGTGAGGCGACAGCGCTAACCACTACACCACCGTGCCGCCCTAATGCATAACATGTCATGCAAAATAAAGCTTCAGCATCAAAGGTATTCTCAAGAGGGGATGAAAACTATGGCTACACAGAATCTTCCTCTCCCAGGACATATTAGGTTGTAATATTTCAGGGTTAAATTACATTAGCCTCCAAGTTTCCAGGTAACCAAAATATGACACTGGGCAAACGTCAGAGCTTTCACTTGATTCCTCCCCCCCCGTTGCTATGTGCAATTTGTCAGCCCCCTCTGCTCTGTACATCAGTTGAAAGGAACTGTTTCTCAGAGATATTATTTGGGCTCTTGACCGTACTCAGAACAACAGTGGCACTGACACTGCAGCAGGCACTGTGCTGATACGAGTCCATCGTATGTAGCTGCAATGTTGGGAGGTTTTGTAAATACTTTTTGACACACACCTACCCACCCTATTGGTTCACCTTGTAGAAGTACAGTTAGTCCTCTAGACCATCACCTCATCTCAACTTTTGACCATAGTCCACTGCTGTTTGGATATTTTTGATTGGTGGACTCAGCAATGACATAAATATGTTCATAAAATCACACACTGCAAAAAATTGAAAACTGAATTTGAGGAGAAAATTACTTAATGCTAGTGAAATTATCTTGCTGCATGGACAGATATTTTTACTTGATAAGACATCTTAGAATAAGTTGGTTGCAATCTAGAACTAGGTTTAATAATCTCAGAATTGGTGTCTTGTACTCTTCTAATAGGAAATGCTGGATCGTTTCAACTATTTTCAAGATATTTTCACTTGCTAAGATATCATTTTTTGCAGTGCAATAATGCTGCAGTACCTGATCCACTAATATCACTGCAACAACCACTAACATGCCATCATCATGTCAGTATTACTGCTGCACTAAGAATGTACTTAATAATTTGCTCGCGAGTGTCCTTCTGTAAACAATCCTTATACTATCTAAAAAAAGAAAAAAACCCTTCAAAATGGGCATTCTGAATGTTAAAGCCTTTCTACTGTAATATAATTAGTAAAGCTAAAACACTGACTTACATTTATGATGATTTAGTCACCTTTGATGCACAGAAGATATCATTACTCTCACTCACCACTGTTTCTGAAACTTGGTCATGATTTCCAACATGCTCTCAACAGGCTTCCTCTTTGTAGGTGTGATTCTCTGGACACCACCCTGAGGTGCAGGAACTGAGGATGGCGAAGAGCTTTCACTCTTTATACTAGGTTTACGGAAGTTAGTGTTGTCGTTTACCTTAGTCACTGAATAAGCCCGGATGGTTATCTGAAAGGCAGATAAACAACTGGTATAGAAATTTGTCAGCTTCAACACAAACAACTGCTTTTTATTAACTTTAAAATGAAGCGTCCATCTTGTATTGGTGAGTGAGCTGATAATTATGAAAAACACACACACACACCAAGATATTGTTAACCATTGTAATAATGTAAGATGTTAAAATTATTCAAAGTATCAGGGGGAGGGATACAACAAAGATGAAGGCATTCTGGTTAGAATGTGTGTCCCATGCTTACCTTAGTACCAGGCTTAAGCCCCAGCAGCTGCACAGGTTTGAGATGGGTCTGGTGAAATAAACGCTTGTGCTCTGCCTTCTCCTTTGCGTAAAGGAACTGAAGTCGGCACTTGCCACAATACAACACTGACTTTTTCTGGATACAGAAAGAGCCATATATAAAAGACACCAGATTAAAGTTCAATAGACATGCAATTTACCCCATGTTTACAAAAACATCCGACAACCTGGCAGGCAAACACTCATTTCCGATACAAGCTACTAATGCAGCTACACTGACACAATGAGAGAGCAAACCATGACATCTGTATGTTACAATTTTTCAGAATTATAAACACAATAAATATGTGACTCGCTCCACTGAATTCTTCTGACGAAATCTAACAGCATGTGTGTCGATAAGCTTGTCTAAGCCAAAACGTGTTTTGCTGTTGCATGTATCTAAACCAGTTGTAAAATGTTTGCATTTTCATTTTTTTAATCCCCAAACACAAAGAGGGAGAAAATTGGACTTCAATTCCACTGAAAAGCAGAACCATGTTGCTTCTCGAGAAGCAACTGCTATTAACTGATTTTCACTTGCATCTAATTAACATATAATAAATAAGATACAGAAATGAAAAATATGACCATGAAAGCTGTTGATCTTTACAAGAGCCTTTTTCCATAACTTACAGACTGACAGGCTGTTCAGAAGTACAGCCTGATTCAGTAGACATTCCAGTAACGAGATCATTAACTTTATACAAGAAGAAGAAATGGAAGCCTTTATTTTGTCACATGTACACTAGAGCATAGCAAAGTTCCTCCTCTGCATTTAACCCATCTGAAGCGGTGAACACATGCACACGCACACAAGTGAGCAATGAGCGCACACAAGTGAGCAATGAGCGCACGCAAGTGAGCAATGAGCACACACACCCAAAGCAGTGGGCAGCTCTGCTACAGCACCTGGGAGTTAGGTGCCTTGCTCAATGGCATTTCAGCCACTGATTCACTTTCCACCCCACCACATTTTTCCTGCTGGTCCGGAGAATCAAACCGGCAAACTTTTGGGCCCCAAGGCAGCTTATCTAATCTTCAGGCCATGGCTGCCTCATATAAAAGGCAAACAATACTTGTAGATGATTCAAAATCATATCTTTCTATAGCAAGAATTTATGATTATTTAAAGTTTAACTTCAATCCCAGCTCGGAAGATAACTCCACCCACTGCATAATTTTGAAGAAGAAAAAAGCTAAAAAGTGGGCAAGGGGCTGAAAGGGGGGGATGACATGGATATGTGAGGCAGGAGTTGAATTTTGAGTCTTGATCAGCATATATCTGAAAAGGAGTGCAGTATCACAGACTCCCACTCAAGGGTGGGGCTTGGGGAGGTGGGCCACCCACCTTTAATTAGACAGCATTAACATTCTTCTTCTTCTTTTTTTTAATTAAAATTTCATCACAGAAAAGTACCAAACAAACAATTGACTCTACATCAGCATCAGCCTTGCAAGGCTCTGGATGATTTTAACCAGTAGATGGTGTTTTGGGCCTTTGTCAACCCATAAAATACAGATTTTTTTTTATAAACAAAATGTCACTTGGTTGATCTTAATACCAGCATTGATGTATTTCATTACAGTAGTTATATCATTTCGCTTACAACTCAAAACACATTTAATAACTCTGAAGCTGGAATCTCAGTTGGAATTATTTTAACCTGTTCTAATGTTAGCTTGAGCTGACAGGCCACAGAAGGTACGGTAAATGCCACCCCTACCCTTAAATTTTTCACTACATTCATTGCAGTGACGCTAGTTATCTATTGCTTGCTAGGTTGAAATAGATTGTACCACTATATTAGAACCAGGAGAGGTCATTATGTGAGGCAAGAGTTTATTAATTGTAAACAATTAATAAACAGAACACAATGGAACAAGTCATCTATCTTCTCTTGTTTAGCTTATCTTCTTTATCTTATCTTCACTTGTTCTCTCCAGTATTGTTTACCTGGTGCTTGTTGTAGTGGAGCTGATAGCTGTTGCAAGACTTGAACACTTTGAGGCAGTAAGGGCACAGAAGATTGACTGTGTCCTTGTGGAGCTCACGGAAGTGAATTATAACATCATTGTAGAAAGAGGAACGGAAATTGCAAACCTTAAAAATAAATAAATAAATAAATACTCCACCTTCAATTTCAGACTCCATGTCAATGTCAAAGAACAATATTCATTTTGGTAAAAGGAGACTTAAGAAATCTTTAACCAGATGATGGTTACCTGACATATGTAGGGCATTTCACCAGGCTTGTGAGAGTGTTTCATATGATTCAAAAAGAGGGGAGTGCTGTCATAGGACAACTCGCAGATCTTGCAGAGTGCTGTCGAAAGAGGAATGATAACTTTTTAGTACTCTTCATACAAAAAGTGTCAGGTCCAAGCCTATCTGTATAAACTGAAATGGGACTCACATGCAGACTCAACTTGGCTGTGAACGGTCTCAAGGTGGCATTGCAAGGAGAAGGGTGTGCTGAAGTCACGGAAGCAATGCTGGCACATAGTGTGGCATTTCCCATCACCTCTCTGTAGCTCCATGTCCATATGGTGCTTCATGTGGTTCATCAGTCTGCAGGGAGGTAATAAACCAGTCAAACAACCTTTACTATAATATGCATTAGACCACAATGACGCCGATTTCTTGAATGCGACCGGTCAGAAGGTGATTAAATTTAACAACGCAGCTCTGAGAATAGTTCCAAATGGAATTCAAAATCACAGGTTTGTATTAATGTAATCAATCATTCTGCACCTTAACTTATTGCAAACTGTAGTGGTATAAAAGGAATGAAACACTTCCAAATGTGAGGTTATTTGAAAATAAGCAACTTTGTGGTGGTAATAGTAATTACCCCACCGTTGACTGTTTTCCTCCAGAATGTCCTGTTAGGTTTTATTCCTTACATATGAGTGATTCCACGCTTATGGGTACTGAAATGGGGACATGAACTTATTTTTAAAAATTCACCTAAAACCATTTCTTTTTTTTACCATCAGGTCACAAAACATGTAATCTTTAATGAATGATATGTTAAAA
Organism: Neoarius graeffei; assembly: GCF_027579695.1. Lineage (NCBI taxonomy): Eukaryota > Metazoa > Chordata > Actinopteri > Siluriformes > Ariidae > Neoarius > Neoarius graeffei. Next base: position 37,535,246 of record NC_083584.1, on the reverse strand, counting down.
GATAACTTTAATTTTCTGAGATGTAATAAAAACATATTTATATGCCAAAGTCAGAACGTAACAGAAGTGTTGTGGACATGTATATTCTCAATTTTAACAATGTAGAATTACTTTTTGAAACATAGGAAGGTGATGTTTTAGCAAATATAATTAATAAACATGTGTAGTAGAATAAACATACACATTCTTTCAATAAGATTAACATGGTATATAGCTAGATTGTAATTAATTTGTAACAGACACGAGATGGACAATCGTAACAGAAGTAACGTAACAGACATCATTTTGGAACTCATAGGCTTGACTTTGGCATATAAATATGTTTTTATTACATCTCAGAAAATTAAAGTTATCTTTTAACATATCATTCATTAAAGATTACATGTTTTGTGACCTGATGGTAAAAAAAGAAATGGTTTTAGGTGAATAAGTTCATGTCCCCATTTCAGTACCCATAAGCGTGGAATCACTCATATAGCAATCTGCTACTGTACTGTAGACCATACAGTCTACAGCCCAAATGCAAAAATCCCCTTTTTAAATTTTTCTTCCCCAAATCCCAAGCCATCTTACTTGATGTTGTTCTTCAGCTTCTTGTCACAGAGATGGCATTTCATCATAACAGCCACCTGGTTATCCTCTGTCAGGACAGGTCTTCCAGGGTCCTTCCCGTAGTAGAAGTCTTCCACTAGCATGATAAGCTTGCCGTTTGCGTCATAGTCACCAGTGCCAGGGCTAAGCATTCCCTCTGGTATCTCAGATGTGGTGATGTGTTTCAAACAAGAAGAAGGAGGAGAGGCTGCTGGATGTTGGCTGCTTGTAGAGGTTGAGAAGGAAGGGGAGGAAATAGTGCTCTTATGCGTGTGGGGTACGGATTGCTTTGGGTTATTACTACGCTTAACCCGCTTGACCCGTTTTCTGGGTCTAGTGGCCAATGCATGGACGCTGTTTATGAGCTCTGGATTACAGTGCTGAAACAAAACACAGTGATAAAATTGTAGGACCACTTACTATGTATATTAATCAATCATTTATGACCTTCTTTGGTTGACAATCATTTGCAGTCAGCGAAAGGCTAGAGTTTACACATTCTGCTGCTTAGCTGCACGCACACTAAATAAGAGAACAACGAAACGTAGCACTAATAATCAAATAAGAGCTTCAACAAATGTATGCAGTGACCAATCTGACATGCACATGTTCTCCACAAATTACAGATGTTCCCCGTGTCCGGAATAGTGAACTATAGTGAGGTCACCATTTTGTAGTACTGTCCGAATGTATAGAAAGCATTATTACACCCTATATAGTGCACTCAAAGTATCCCACAATGCATCACAAAAAGTAGTGTACAACCAATGGTCGCTAACCAAGCGATATATACCATCATGCACTGTAGTCATGCTGGAAAAAAAAAATGGCATAGAGGAGCAACCAGTGCAGCAACGAGAGAATATCATCAGCATAAGATTTCAGCCTGTGGTATGACTAACAGTGCAATCTAGTGTTGGTTCTAACCATCACAGAATGTAGGACTGAAAATCTCACTGGATTTACTCATGTTTATAATAATCTTAAGGTTGGCACAAATATTTGTTATATTTACTAAACCAGTGGGGTGGCACGGTGGTGTAGTGGTTAGCGCTGTCGCCTCACAGCAAGAAGGTCCGGGTTCGAGCCCCGGGGCCGGCGAGGGCCTTTCTGTGTGGAGTTTGCATGTTCTCCCCGTGTCCGCGTGGGTTTCCTCCGGGTGCTCCGGTTTCCCCCACAGTCCAAAGACATGCAGGTTAGGTTAACTGGTGACTCTAAATTGACCGTAGGTGTGAATGTGAGTGTGAATGGTTGTCTGTGTCTATGTGTCAGCCCTGTGATGACCTGGCGACTTGTCCAGGGTGTACCCCGCCTTTCGCCCGTAGTCAGCTGGGATAGGCTCCAGCTTGCCTGCGACCCTGTAGAACAGGATAAAGCGGCTAGAGATAATGAGATGAGATGAGACTAAACCAGTGGATGAGACATAACTTCAGTGCTCCATGTGTGGTCACTTCTGGAATAAGACTCCGTTCACACCTTGCATTAAAACGCATCCTGGGTGAAGGGATCACAAAGTGGTCAGCACAATACAGGTGTGAACTAGGTTAAAGCCATCTCAAAAGTCGCATTTTGATTCAAAACCTCAAACCACATTCGGAGGTGGTCTGGAACACATATAGCCAGATCACATTTGTAGTGCGAAGTCCAATGGGTCTTGATGCATCCCAGACAGCAATAAAAGAGCAACTAATCAAGTATGTCATTGCTTTAGCTGGAACATATGTAATCATTGCAAGACTGTTTGGAAATAGGAATGAACAGCAGAGCTCTCCACTGCTAGGCTCATGGATAAAGACCGTTCCGTAACAGAGACGAAAGCAGCTGCTTTTCATAGTTTTGTTTGTTGTCTCGTCTCTTATAAGTTACATTATCAGACAACACAATTAAAACATCTGAAACTGCCTGTACAGGCAGGAGACAGGATTCACAGGATTGACAAATACTATACTAAATACTATGCGTATCAGCTGTCCACTTACTGAACCGATCACTCAAGATGTATACTAATGCCAGGTTTGAATGGAGCTTAATCTGTAAACATGACTGTACTGAACATTAATGGAAATTAATTTTTTTCGCGGTCCGGTATCCATCAAATCCTGCGCTCTGACTGGCTGGCAAGCGGGTCCATATCCTACGATACGGACCCCGGTTACAGACCTCTGGCGACTCACTCATTCACAACAACAAACATAGTAGCAATTTTTGTCAACATTTATTTTCGCAATTCTCAGGAGAATAGCATTAATTTTACATCATGGATAGTGATAACAGTCTTCACAGTGAAAGCGAGTTTTACTACCCTGAGGAAGAAGAAATAAAAGAAAACATTTCAGGAAAAAGCTAAAAACCTGTAACTGTTGCTAACGCCGAGCAAAAACATGGCTGAATCCTGAATGACTCAATTTTGTATAAATAGGGGACTACATAGGCAGCAAAATTTAGGTTTTTTTCCTGCCATGGAAGTGCACTTGTATACCGAGGAGGAAGCAATTTGCATGACAGATGTGAATGAGGATTCAAAATGGAGGCTTGCCTTGGCTCGGTTTTCCCTTTCGGGTGCTCTCATTTTCTGTTAGAATTTGGTAAAGAAAAAAATATATATATATTATTTACCAGCTTAAGGTTGGTCCGTATGGTGAAATACCGTGACCGAGGTCTTGAAAGTACTGACCGAGGCCCTCTGGGCCGAGGTCAGTATTCAAGGCCGAGGTCAGTATTTCACCATACGGACCTCCCAGCTGGTAAATAACACATGTATTATCTTTCTTTTTGCCCCTGAGCATCATATTTAAATAATATTAGCTGGCTTTTTTGTGGTATATCAGATATATGCCATTCAGCTAGCATGATAATGAACTAGTCTTCAACTTGTTCAATATCATGCTAGCTGGATGGAATATATCTGATATACCACAAAAAAGCCAGCTAATATTATTATTAATTATTATACATACATACATACTTGATGGAACAATTATAGATTTTACAAAAAAGTTAAGAATGGGGGGCTGCTCATGCATGAAGAATACATAATAAAGTTTTGGTAGCCTTTCAGATGTTCAGTGTGTCTTTCTCTTTCAAAATTCTCTCAAAATCTTCCGTATTTAACAAAGCAAACCTGGCAGCCATGTTAGTTTACAAATTGTCACAGTCATTCACTAGCGTGGAAGTTTTACGTCTCCGACGTGTGACATCATGTTGTCTTGACAACCATGCAATATCGTAAACCATATTCAATGCTCATTCTCCATTGGGCAGAGTGATGTAATACATGTAGGATAAACAATATGCTAACAATACTGCATGCTATCAAACCAAATGAATGAAACCTGCTAGAAGGGAATAGAATGCATGTTTTTATTTCATCAAAAAAGTGTCACGTGTGTATAATAATTAATGATATTTAATGACTTGCATGAAAGTAAATATAATCTCATCTCATCATCTCTAGCCACCCTGTTCTACAGGGTCACAGACAAGCTGGAGCCTATCCCAACTCTTTCACCTGTAGTAAATATAATATCAAAATATTTCAAGATGTGCCTTTTATTTTTAAAATGTTCTCACTGAGTTCATGTGGACATAAAAGTCCACAAGGAGTACACGAATAGTGATTTCAGTGATCGAATACTGGTGCCTCAAACAATTTATCTGATATTTCAATACCCATGCACTAGTCTGTTTTATTGTACTTAACTAACTCACTAATGACTGGGTAAATGCACATTTATGATTTGTCCACAACTGATGGATGCAGACTTAGTGGTAGGCTAATACAACAAGCAAACAAACTAATGTGAGTGTGGACTGACAGTGTGTTTTGTGTGTGAGAAATGAAACTTACACACATGTAGCCACGAAGCGCATGAACAACTTTGTAGGCCACATTACAGCGAGAACAGAACTGTGGTGCCTTGAAAACATTCTGAAATACTGCAAAATATAAGCACATTCAATTCACGCTCATAAATACCTGAATGAGGCAAAACACTATTTTTTAATTTAGCCTTTATTTAAATCAGGAAGTCCTCATAAAACCCCTAAAAACTATATAGCCATTAATGGAGATAAAATATTTTTTGGTCTTTTGAAAGCTTCCATATAACTTGATCTCTTATAAGCAAGGTATAAGCATGCATAAATAAAGGAGAAATAATTTAAAAAAAAAGCATTAGTGGCATTGTTATGTGCTCCACCCACATACTAATTAATAACTGACCTTTGGGGGAAAATGCAGATTTCCGGGTTCGGGCTCGAGTCTTTACAGAGGTGTCCTGAGCTGGGACCTGAGAGGGAGTTTTGGTGAAATCCTGAGCTAGGACATTATTTGCAGGCTGTGTCAAAAGGGTCTGCTTTTGATCAGCAGGAGGAGGAGGAGGAGGAGGAGGTGGTGGTGGTGGTGATGAAGATGATGTTGATGGCAGTTCTGAAGCTAGAGGTGTTGTAATAATACAGTAAATACACAGGACAATAAATATGCAAGACATCACATCAACTAGACAGGACAGCAGAAGAGTGTTCAGCAAAAAAACAAGGGCAATAATTGTCTGTAAAGTGTTGACCATGGTAGCAGCAATAAGAGAGTATAAAATATAAAAGTGAGGGTCATAATTAAAAAGTGTCAAAGAACTTAAGGCTCCAACATGTACGATTTTAGAATTTCACCTGCTTCCACAGTAGAATTATTACATACTACTACTACTACTAATAATAATAATAATATCCTTGAAGTCCAGCTCTTTTTCTCTTATGGAGCCGAGTTCATCCCTTGAACTTGGGACAATCATAAGGGTATGATAGATTACTTGATGGATAGGGTCCTCCAGAGTATGTGAGCAGTTCCAAGGAGGATGATCTTCTGAAGCTCTTCTATTCTGATGTTCCCAGGGATTTTGCTGGTGTACTTTTCCATCCCCTTCTTGACAAGCCCAAGAGAACCTATGACCACTGGTGGTATTGTGGTTCTCATGCCCCACGTTCTCTCCACTTCTATTTCTCGGTCTTTATACTTGGAGAGTTTTTCTGTTGTTTTCAAGGAGGCATTTCTTTCTGTGGGGATAGACAAGTTCTCTCCTTGTCTTTCACTACAATATCTGGTCTGTTCACCATGATCTCTGTCAGTTTGGATCGGCATGTCCTAGAGCAGCGTTTCCCAAAGTGTGGTGCGCGCACCCCCGGGGATGCGCGAGCTGCCACTAGGGGGTGCGCAAGATAAAAAATGTAATGGCGATTTTTAACTCTTCTTCTACGCCATAACGGTTCTGCAGTAGTTTGTGGCTTCATTAATTCATTAGCGATGCTCAACTGGTTGAAATCGGCAAAACTAAATGCGCCACCACAAATCAGGGATGAAGGAGGAGAAACCCCAACAGATAGGGAGGAATTTCCATCTGACCCACCCACCGTCTCTCTCTCTCTCGCTGTAGACTGAGCCGCCAGCGCTGCACTTCACAATCAGATGGATCCTCTTCTTTATCTGTTCCTGATATGCTCCTTAATTGTTGTATCTCTTTAAAATGCATATGTTCATAATTATCATTGCTATTTTTACTGTTATTATATGTTAAATTTTGCAAATTAAATTCATTCTCAATTCATTTTCATAACCTTGTAATGACAGGGTTGTGTTGCTAGTGTTTTAAACACAGATGAAAATCATATATTTTCCCCATATCTGGCTGGTAGACTACATGCCTCGATGTGAGCTCCCTTTGTAATGAATTTGCGCATTTACCGTGTTGCAACGTTTTAAAACTGTTACATTTCAATCAAATTCTATCTAATTCAAATACGAGAGCGCATAATATGTTAATGTGATTCGATGTTCTCATTCGAGCATGACGTGCTGCCTTTGTAAGAAAGCTTTGGTGTTTTTTTTTTTTTCCACTTTTGTGGTTTCCTGCAGGTGTGGCAAACGATGTTTGTTATCATTTAGCACGATTAAAGATGCTTCCCTTATAAGAAAACGTGTGTTTTTTGAAACTGGGGAACTGGGGGTACGTCAACCTGGTTGGAGTATAGAAGGGGGTGCGCGGCCAAAAAAGTTTGGGAACCGCTGTCCTAGAGTATAGAATCTACTTCATTTTCGGTCACTGTTGACGGTTTGTGTTTGTAGTATTTGTCTTGCACTTTGATGTTCTAGTGCTTGCAAATTGCCCAATGGAGTTATGCTGCTGCCTTGTTGTGCCTTTGAATGTACTCTGTTTTGGCAAGTTCCAGGCAGCCTGAGACGAGGTGGTCTATTGTCTCTTGATGCTGATTGCAAATTCTGCATGCTGGGTTGGTGCCATCTTTCAGAATCTTGTTTTGATAGTAATTTGTCTTGATGCATTGATCTTGGGCAGCAATATTGAATCCTTCTGTTTCTGATTTAAGGCCAGCTGTTCTTAGCCATTTGTAGGTTTGGACTTGATCTACAGCTTTATCTTTGGTTCTTTTTGGGTACAGTCCATGTAGAGGCTTTTCTTCCCATTTGTTCTTAAGTTGTTCTAAGGCTTGATGTTTTGCCTTTACTTTTATTCTCCAAGCACAGCTGGTCATTGGCTCATTTTTGCTTGTTTCAATCTCTGGTGTATTGAGTTTTCTCCTGAATTTTGCAGCTTCGTGGGATATTGACAGTGTTTTCTTGGTTTGTTCATGGTCTCTGGCTAGTTTGAGGAGGAGATGATCATCTTTATTGTTGAGGTATGCATCGAGACCAATTGTGGTTGTTTTGTAGGTAGTCTCGATTTGAGTAAGGTCCCTTCCTCCTGCTGTCCTTGGAAGATAAAGCCTGTCCACATCGGCTTTTGGATGATGCATTTTCTCCACAGTCAAAAGCTTTCTCGTTTTTCTGTCTAGTTTCTTAAGTTCTTCCATTTTCCAGCTTATGATGTTGAAACTATCAATGATGACTAGGATTACAAGGGTATTATTCTTATTCTTATTATCATCATCATGTCTGTGGGACATTATTATTATTACTATTATTAAAGTCTGTGGGACTTAGTGTGTCTTTGCGACTCATCTCAAGCAATCTGGTTCAAAAAGTGCTGAAGGGGAAAGTTTTTTTTCCTGTTATGATACCTGCAACTCAGTTTTAAGCCATAATGGAAATTTGGGGTTAGTCTTTGGTGTGAATGTTTGAAAGTTCCTGCCAATTCAAACCCGATAGCTTTGCCTGTGAATTACAGGATCCTCATGGTGACTCTCAGCAACTCAAAAACATGTTTTACAGTATATTTTCCCCCTGACTCAATAAAGATTTTTTTATACATTTCACACAAAAAAAATCCATACAAATTGTAGTTTTGAAAGCATATTTGACAAGATTAAAAGTTGTAAAAATTTCCCTTGCCTGTATTTTCACTTATCCCCTGTTTATGTACAAATGGTATTACTAAGCCAAACAAAACCCTTGTGAAAACGTATGTAGATAAAATATGATAAATCACTAGCTACTACATTTTAAGTAAGTGTTAGATGATACCTGAGGCAGCTGGAAAGGGGTGAGGGAGACTGTTGGACGGTGAGGTGCCCACAGCAGGCATCCCACTGGAGGCTACTGTGGTGACAGTTTGTACTGCAGATGGGCTGTGGATGATAGTGACTGGGATCTGAACAGTTGATGGTTGTAGTGTGCTTGATGGAGACACAAGCTGAGGGGAGATCAGTGAGCCTGCCTGAGCTGGGAAAGAGAATTACTTCAGCATGGAAAAAAAGGAATGTGATATCAGAGGCAATAAAGAGAATACAAAAAATAAACATGACAAAGTATACCAGTACTGGTCATGCTTACAACATTAATCGTGCTTTATGTATTACTTGTAGACAAAGGACGAGCACATTCAGTCAAAAAAAAAAAAAACACCGTAAAAGCCCTTTTTTTTTTTTAAACTTAGTTTTTATTTCAGTTTCATTCAAAATAATATATACAGAATCATATTCATCATAATTGCTGTTTTTCAATACACAAGGTAACAACTATGATACAACAAAGGAGATGGAGACTATAATGACAAAGAAAAATAGAAAACAAAATAAAACAAAATAAGATAAAAGAAAAAAAATCAGATTAATAATATAGATCGGATTCATATTGTATGGGTTCCTCACTATAGCAGTATACCCATGGCAGGGCTCCACCTTCTAGTGAATATATCTTTTTGAAGTCTCAGGGAACATGTTATTTGTTCCATTTGATATATTTCCTTTATTTTTTCCATCCACATATTATATGTTGGAGGGTCAGGCTTCAACCACCTTACTGTAATGCATTTACAGTGCCTTGAAAAAGTATTCATACCCCTTGAACTTTTTCACATTTTTCCACCTTACAACCACGAACTTAAAAGTTTTTTTATTGAGATTTGATGTGGTAGACCAACACAGAGTAGCACATAATTGTGAAGTGAAACGAAAATGATAAATGGTCTTCAAAATTTTAAACAAATAAAAATCTGAAAAATGTGATGTGCATTGGTATTCAGCCCCCCTGCGTCAATACTTTGTAGAGCCACCTTTTGCTGCAATTACAGCTGCAAGTCTTTTGTGGTATGTCTCTACCAGCTTTGCACATCTAGACACTGAAATCTTTGCCCATTCTTCTTTGCAAAATAGCTCAAGCTCAGCTAGATTGGATGGAGAGCGTCTGTGAACAGCAATTTTCAAGTCTTGCCACAGATGCTCAATGGGATTTAGATCTGGACTTTGACTGGGCCATTCTAACGCATGAATATTCTTTGATCTAAACCATTCCATTGTAGCTCTGGCTGTATGTTTAGGGTCATTGTCTTGCTGGAAGGTGAATCTCCTTCCCAGTCTCAAGTCTTTTGCAGCCTCCAACAGGTTTTCTTCCAGGATTGCCCTGTATTTAGCTCCATCCATCTTCCCATCAACTCTGACCAGCTTCCCTGTCCCTGCTGAAGAAAAGCATCCTCATAGCATGATGCTGCCACCACCATGTTTCACAGTGGGGATGGTGTGTGCAGGGTGATGAGCAGTGTTAGTTTTCTGCCACACATAACGCTTTGCATTTAGGCCAAAAAGTTCAACTTTGGTCTCATCTGACCAAAGCACCTTCTTCCACATGTTTGCTGTGTCCCCTACATGGCTTCTGGCAAACTGCAAACGGGACTTCTTATGCCTGTCTTTCAACAATGGCTTTCTTCTTGCCACTCTCCCAAAAAGGCCAGGTTTGTGGAGTGTACGACTTATAGTTGTCCTGTGCACAGATTCTCCCACCTGAGCTGCGGATTTCTGCAGCTCCTCCAGAGTGATCATGGGCCTCTTGGCTGCTTCTCTGACCGGTGCTCTCCTTGCTCGCTCTGTCAGTTTAGGTGGACGGCCATGTCTTGGTAGGTTTGCAGTTGTGCCATACTTTTTGCATTTTTGAATGATGGATTGAACAGTGCTTCTTGAGATGTTCAGAGCTTGGGATATTTTTTTATAACCTAACCCTGCTTTAAACTTCTCCAGAACTTTATCCCTGACCTGTCTGGTGAGTTCTTTGGTCTTCATGATGCTGTTTGCTCTTCAGTGTTCTCTAACAAACCACTGAGGCCTTCACAGAACAAGTGTATTTATGCTGAGAGTAAATTACACACAGTAGGACTCTATTAACTAATTAGATGACTTCTGAAGGCAATCGATTGCACTGGATTGTATTTAGAGGTATCAGACTACAGGGGGCTGAATACTAATGCACACCACATTTTTCAGATTATTTGTTTAAAATTTTGAAGACCATTTATCATTTTCGTTTCACTTCACAATTATGTGCTACTCTGTTTTGGTCTATCACATCAAATCTCAATAAAAAACTTTTAAGTTTGTGGTTGTAAGGTGGAAAAATGTGAAAAAGTTCAAGGGGTATGAATACTTTTTCAAGGCACTGTAATTGCTGTTGCTAGCAGTATCTGTAAAAGATATTTTTTGGCTCTTCCTTCAATGCCTCTTGGTAATAGACCTAGTAGAGCCACCATTAGGTCCATTGTAATATTTCCGCCAAATACTTTATTAAGTGTTTCAAACACTTCCTCCCAGAACTTTTCCAGTTTCGGACATAACCAAAGTATGTGGATCTGATTGCCAATGTGTGGGCCACAGTTTCTCCAGCATATATTTGAGCGTGTAGTGCTAAATTTAGCCATAATTTCAGGTGTCCGAAAGAACCTCATGATTACTTTCCATTTAAATTCCCTCCATACATTCGAATTAGTTACCAAATGTACTTCAGTACATATTTCTTCCCACATATCATGTGACATGTTGGAGTTAATTTCAATTTCCATCTCTCTTTAATCTGTGCAGTATTATTCAAATTTATGCCCAAGAATATTTGGTAGCAATAGCTTATTAATTTTTTATCCCACTTTCTTGTTTGTACTTTCATCAATAATTCTTCAATTAGCGTTGGGTTAGCAACTTTGACCCAGTCTTTGTGTTTTAATAAGAAATCCCTTAACTGTAAGTACCTGAAGAAATCTGTGTTTGGTAGCTTAAATTCCTCCAATAGCTGTGCAAATGATTTAAAGTTGCCAGCCTCGTGGAGTTGATATAAGTTGGTGAGTCCATACTTCACCCATTTTTTGAAACCTGTATCTGATTTAGAGGGCACAAAATCATTTATATATCCAATATTTGTAAGTGCTGAAATTGTTTTAGACAGACCAAATGTAGATTTTATTGTCTTCCATATTTTTAACGTGATTTTGGTCCATTTCCCCATATTTATTTTATTTGAATGGACATCTAGGAATGGCAAGCCCTGTAAAGGCCTTTCACATAAACTCTTTTCAATATCGAGCCAGCATGTATACGATAGGTCCTGAATCCATATTATTAATGGTTTTAGTTGCGCAGCCCAAAAGTCTCATCTCATTATCTGTAGCCGCTTTATCCTTCTACAGGGTCGCAGGCAAGCTGGAGCCCATCCCAGCTGACTACGGGCGAAAGGCGGGGTACACCCTGGACAAGTCGCCAGGTCATCACAGGGCTGACACAGACACAGACAACCATTCACACTCACAGTCAATTTAGAGTCACCAGTTAACCTAACCTGCATGTCTTTGGACTGTGGGGGAAACCGGAGCACCCGGAGGAAACCCACGCGGACACGGGGAGAACATGCAAACTCCGCACAGAAAGGCCCTTGTCGGCCACGGGGCTCGAACCCGGACCTTCTTGCTGTGAGGCGACAGCGCTAACCACTACACCACCGTGCCGCCCCAGCCCAAAAGTAATATCTTAAATTAGGTAGTTTGAGCCCTCCCTTTGCTTTAGATAACTAACATTTTTAGTCTGATTCTTGGTCGCCTTCTCTGCCAGATAAATATTGAAATTAGTTTGTCCAATTTGTCAAATGTAGTTTTGGGGATGTCAATAGGTAACATTTGAAACAGATATAGTAATTTAGGCAGCACATTCATACAGACACTCTCGATGCGGCCCAGTAGAGATAGGGGCAATATTGACCATCGGTCCAAGTCCTTACTAATGTTTTGGATTAAAATTTTGTAATTGAAATCATACAGTTTTTCTAATGAAGGTGGTATATGAATGCCCAGATATTTAATGCCATCTACTGGCCATTTAAACCCACTATGCAATTTAGTTGCATCTGAGATGTTGCCACCTATATCCATGGCCATTGTTTTGTCCACGTTCAACTTGCAGCCCGAGAAGTATCCATACGTGGAAATGATGTCCTTTAAGTATGGTATTGTTGTTATAGGTTTTGTAAAAGATACAGCAGTATGTCATCCGCATACATTGAAATTTTATGCTGTTCGCCATTTATCGTAACCCCCTTTATATTATCATCATCCCTAATCGGCTGTGCTAGTGGTTCGATAGTGATATCAAATAACAAAGGAGATAGTGAGCAACCTTGTCTACACCCACGTTCTAGGGTGAAGCGGTCTGAGAAAAACTCATTCACCTTAACTGCGGATTGTGGATTCGAATAGAGTTTGTATCCATTTGATGAAGTTTGGGCCAAATTGGAATCGTTTCAGAGTTTGAAATAGGTATTGCCAGGATACTCGATCGAATGCTTTCATGGCATCTAAGGATAGTATCATTGACTCCTCTTCTTTAACTTTTGGGTGGGTCATTAAATTTAACAACCTTCTGATGTTGTCCCCATAGTATCTTCCCTTTATGAACCCTGTCTGATCGGGATGGATAATTTCTGTAGTAAGTTTATTGACCCGTCTCGCCAGAATAGCTGTTAAAATTCGTAAATCTGTATTCAATAACGAGACCGGCCTGTATGATTGGCATTTGGTGGGATCTTTGCCATCTTTATGTATTACCACTATAGTAGCTAGGGTGCATCAGTTGCCCTCACTTTCATAAAATCTGATGCATTTTTGTCTGGGTGTTCCTTTTCACCAATAAAGACATCCTGTAAAATTTTTTGACCATATTCAAAAGTCTAACGGTGGCACCATGAGGTTCATTTTTTGCCAAAAAACGCTTATTTTGTTTTCGCGTAAGGTTTGAATCACAATGTTGGACTCCATTTATTGATTTCTTGTGACCCAGAGATCATGTTAAGAACCTTTGCAAGGGACTGAGAAGCATTAATGTGATTCATAATACATTTGTATTGTTTAAAAGTAGTTGAACAATGATTCAATGAACAGCTAAAACTCAAACTGTGCTCGATAATATATTTAGAATATGTAGTAAAAATGTGTATCTAAGATATTTGGTATACTCTATAAGGTGCCATAATGTTTCATGAAAAGTGATCGAAATTTTGTCATAAAAGTCATAAAATAGCAGCTTTTTCCATAACTTTGAGCTCCTGGTGCCACCATTAAACTTTTGAATTTTGTCAAAATATTTCACCCAGTGTGTTTTCTTACCAAAAGGAACATAAAAACAAAAATGCATCATGATCGGAGGAACTTTTCATTTTTAGGTGGCAACTGATGCACCCTAATAGTAGCCTCTCTCCAAGAGGGGGCCATAGTTCCAGATTGTAATGCATGATGGTAAGCGTGTAGTAATAAAGGTGATATAATCTCTATAAAAACTTTATAAAATTCGTTAATATACCCGTCTGGGCCGGGGCTTTTATTGTTTTTCAGTGTGGAGATTATCTGACGTATTTCCAGGTCCGTGATTGGTTCATCCAATTCTCTTGCCATAGATTCAGGTAGCTCTTTTAATTTCATGTCTCTTAAAAATTGTACCAATTCCTCATCATTTGTGCAAGTATCTGTATTTTTGTACAAGGTCTTATAAAGTTCTGCAAAGGACTGTGATATTTCATCCGGTTTTGTGAGAGTTGAATTATTATCCTTTAATTTCTGTATTATATTAGATGATTGTTGTTTTTTAAGTCTTAATGCTAGTAACCTGCTTGCCCTATTACCATTTTCGTAGTATTTTTGGTTAATCAACCTTAAATTGCCCTCTATTTTTTCATTAATTAAGCTGTTTAGGTCCCTGCGTGCCTCTTTAAGATTATTCAATAAGCTTGAGGTTGGGTTTCTTTTGTGTTGCTGCTCAAGCTGCCTTATTTTGTCTTCTAGCTCTCGCTGTTTTTCTTCCCTTTTTCTTTTCCTGGCGCTTGTAAAGGAAATGATTCGGCCTCTAATATATGTCTTTGCACAGTCCCATAGAGTAAGGGGTGATATTTCAGGCGAGGTATTAGTATCAAGATAATTTTTTAGTTCAATTTTTATAAATGCAATGAATTCTCTATCATTAAGGAGCAACGCATTTAATCGCCATTGTTTAGTTGATGGCCTGTTGCCAACGTTCCATGACAATACAAGAGGAGCATGATCAGATAATGTAATTGGGAGGATCTTTGTGTCAACTACTCTATAAGATTCTACCTTAGGAGTGAAAAAGAGGTCTATTCTGGAGTATGAGGAATGCCTATGCGAAAAAAAGGTAAAGTCTCTGCCTTTAGGGCGTTTGCATCTCCAAATGTCCACCAGACCAGATTCTGTTGATAAATGCCTAAGCATATTGCTCATATTAACCATTTTAATCAGCTCGCTTTCTCACAATAGATTGCATCCTATTGCATTGCCATAAAGGTCATAGTCCTAGCATATCAGAGTTTTTTTTTTTCTTATATTCAGACCTGATGCCTGTTAAGGATACTGTCGCTCAGTGCTCCGGTCTATCAGCTGGAAGGATGGGTTTCTTTATATTAGTCCATTGCCTTAGTAGCATCCACAAACTCCCGCTTGTCGTCATTGTTGGAGATGCGGAGCCTGGCCGGATACAGCAGACCGTAGCGGACCCCAGGTTTCCCTCAAAGCATCTTTCTGCCGGCCGTAAACATCGCCCTGGCTCTGGCGACATTAGCAGTGTAGTCCGGGAATATAGCGATTGGGTTTCCGTTGTAGTTGAGTTGGCCTCTGGCTTTCCTCAGGATATCCATGGCATCTCACTCATTGTGTAGCTTCACAATAATTACACGAGGCTTGTCTCTGGGTCTTCTTTTTGTCAGGCTGCGGTGTGAGCGTTGGACTAATACCTCTCCGTCCAGGTGTAACACTTCTCTGAGGAGTTTGGAGACCGCGGTGGGAGAGCTTGACCCCGGCTCTTCAGCTACACCCGTGATCCGAATGTTTCCTCTCCTCATCCTGCCCTCCATGTCCTCACACTTTTCTTTTAAATCTTTGACTTGCTTCTTGAGGCCCGTTACAGTAGTTTACACCGATACAACTTCATCCAACCACGCTGACAATCCGGCCTTGACAGCCTTCACATTAGCTTTCATATGCTCAACCTTTGTGCAGATAGCAGTTGTGTTGTTAGCTATCTCAGTTTTCACGTCTTTTATGTCCTTCAACAATTCAAAATCCTCCACCAGTGCGCTCTTCAATTCTTCTCTAATAATTGACGATATATCTCTTCTTAATGAGGAGAGGATGTCAGCTTTGATTGTTGCGGTGTCCATGCTTGTACTTGGGGTCAGGTCGGATTTGTCTGGACTTTTCAGGGATGGGAATGAAAAATATTTTAAAAGTCTGAAAAAACCGGGACAGAGCCCGGGGGGGCTAATGATTTTTGGCTATTTTTTTTTTTACCCCAAAACCATTAATTTTATCAGCAAAAATTTGCAATTTATTTGGAAATAAATTCCCCTGGGCGGCACAGTGGTGTAGTGGTTAGCGCTGTCGCCTCACAGCAAGAGGGTCCGGGTTCGAGCCCCGTGGCCGGCGAGGGCCTTTCTGTGTGGAGTTTGCATGTTCTCCCTGTGTCCGCGTGGGTTTCCTCCGGGTGCTCCGGTTTCCCCCACAGTCCAAAGACATGCAGGTTAGGTTAACTGGTGACTCTAAATTGACCGTAGGTGTGAATGTGAGTGTGAATGGTTGTCTGTGTCTATGTGTCAGCCCTGTGATGACCTGGCGACTTGTCCAGGGTGTACCCCGCCTTTCGCCCGTAGTCAGCTGGGATAGGCTCCAGCTTGCCTGCGACCCTGTAGAAGGATAAAGCGGCTAGAGATGTGATAATAAATTCCCCTTCTTGGTGGACTCCCAGGTGAAAATGATTATGGTACAAGAGACTTGTTTTTAATCAATTCACATTTGATTTCAAAAAAATCAATGCACCTTTTAATATAAACGAGCTCTACAGTATTATATTTCTGCATTTTAGCTATTCATGTCTTTGAATACTCTAATCCTTTAAAATGAAGTGCAAACCAGAAAAAAGTTCTATCATATAATTCTCTGAAGCTTTCTTCTGATGTTATCATGGTAGCAGGAGGTCTTGCATATTAAGCAGGCAACATTCAACATCACTCATCACTTCCCTTTCAACTGTTGTGTGAACTAAATAGGTTTTATCTGGACAGGATGTTGTGTAATGTAATACATATACCATATGGTCAATCTGAAGATCGAGATGGTGATTTTGAATTAAAGAACAGGCATGTACAATGGGCATTACATATTGGAAATTTTTTTTAAATCAAAAACTATAAGTTCATCTCGGCCTAAAAAATTTGGGCAGACGCTCCTGCGCGGCACATGCCAGCAATTCCGTCCCCCTATGAAATGAGCAATAAGTAGGAGAGTTATACATGCTATCATACTTAAAATTTCATCAGAAATATGGATATGATACTATGATTCTCCCCAACATGCTGCATTAGATAAGCTAACCCCATTTATAAAAGATACACACTTATATGTAATTGATATACATTTTTTGGGGCGCGCGCTCTCTCTGCCATGCCGATCCTGTAAGCTGCACCGACTCAATACAACTGAAAACTCCGGTCCTCGAGAAAAGAGATAAAAGCCCGCCCACACTGAAAGCTGATTGGCTTATTTTGCTGAGTAACCCAATCAAGATGCTCTTTGTCTGGCATGCGCTACATGAACAGGCACACAGGCAGTGTTGCCAGATTGGGTGGTTTTAAGTGGATTTTGGCATATTTTGGGCTGGAAAACGTCAGCAGTATCTGGCAACACTGCACACGGTCTCCCTCGCGCACCCCCTCGCGCGCACACATTCTAAGATGCGTGATGCAGACCTTAATGTTGCACGTGCACGCTCTTGCTCGCTTCTATCAATATGCAGGAGACTCCCGGAACTTCTGGGAGACTTGGGATGTCTGCGTTATAAGGTGACCACAGATCGTTAATCATCCCCCCCCAAAAAAAAAAAAAATCTCAACGGATTTACATCAATCTCAAAAACGATCATTTTGGTCTGAAAAAGTCGGAAATCCGCCAATCGGCGGAAAATTCTCATCCCTGACTTTTAGCCAAGGAGGTTTTAGGCCTTATGTTAGACCGACCTTTGTATTTGTATTTTTGGAGATTTGCTGCCATCAACGTCGGTTCTGCAACCCTCTGACCTCGCTGAGTGGTGGTAATTACATAGTTACCACATTTAGTTTATATTTTCAAACATAGATGTCATATATGTTAATAGTTGAGATTCTGCAGGAGCTCACAAAAGTGCATCTTACTCCATTACGGCTCACTAGCGCCCCCCCGTAAAAGCACTTTTGTGGACAATTTTATTCCGTGAATTATCCGTGGAGGCAGAACCACGGGGAGCAGCCATTGCTGGTCGGAAGTGGCGTACAGTTGTTGATTCCAGGTTATCGAGTGCGAGTAAACAAGCAGTATTCTATGGGTCAAGATTCCCAGTTCCCAGTCAAGTAACTTCAGAACATGTTGAATAAATATAAATCTAATACTTGTAATAGATCTTTATTTTATGGCACATATCTATTATTCCATGGCATTATGTGCAAGTAGATTTGGTTGTACTTTGGGGTCGAAAGCTTCGCTGGTGAAGCTTGACAGGTTTAAAATGAGTAGATCATGTATTGAGATAAATATCTTCGCGAGTTTATCATCATACAAGCATGATAAACATCCATCCATTCATTATCCATAACCGCTTATCCTGTGCAGGGTCGTGGGCAAGCTGGAGCCTATCCCAGCTAACTATGGGTGAGAGGCGGGGTACACCCTGGACAAATCGCCAGATCATCACAGGGCTGACACATAGAGCCAAACAACCATTCACACTCACACCTACAGTCAATTTAGAGCCACCAATTAGCCTAACCTACATGTCTCTGGACTGTGGGGGAAACCGGAACACCCGGAGGAAACCCATGCAGACACGGGGAGAACATGCAAACTCCACACAGAAAGGCCTCCATCAGCCGCTGGGCTCAAACCCAGAATCTTCTTGCTATGAGGCAACAGTGCTAACCACCGTGCCGCCAGCATGATAAACATATTGACAGAAACTTTATACTTAACATTTGCCTATGTGCCCACTGCCAAATAATATTATAGTATTTAAATGACCTAAATTAAATTAAACATAAAACTTGTCACCTAACTCGGTCACACTTGAGTCGGAAGGCTGAGTGGCCACTTCCGCATTCATAAAAGACTATTCGCATACCCTGTGTCCAAAATCGCTCCCTACTCAGTATATAGGGCACTATATAGTGAGGACGCCATTTTGTAGTGCTGTCCGAAACGATAGTGAGGATTTTTACACCCTATATAGTGCACTCAAAGTATCCCACAATGCATCACGAAAAGTACTGTACAACCCATTATCAGTAACCAAGCAGTATATCCCATCATGCATTGCGGTCAAACTCTCGCGGTTACCAGAGGACCAGCCCCCCACTGTAACCCTAGCTGTGCAATAGGCGAGAGGCCGAGGGCTACAGAAACGTATGGCCGCCTAATGCGCCATACGGTGCGGGAAGGACTTTAAACTTTAGATTGCGGTCACGCTTAAAGAAATCAAATTAAAAGTCTCAAATTTGATTTAATAAAAGGTAGCGGCAAAGAAGAAAGTATTCAGCCTCGATTTAAAAAAACTGAAAGATGCAGGTACTTTGTATTTATTAATATGTGGGAAATATGCTCAGTATAATATGCATTTATCACAAAAATACATGCATGTATTTATTATTTTGAAAACCCACCAGCTGGCTGATCTGGCATGTTTTAATTGTGCCACAATAATGATGTAAATACCAGCGCGACGGACTAGTGTCCGGAAGCATTTTTTCATTTTACCAATGAGCTCACTATATAGTCCTCTATATAGTAATTCCCTATATAGAGAGTAGTGAACAAGTGAGCGATTTTGGACACAGGGATAGTAATGGCATGATAATCACTTTCACTCTTTCGGTTTCAATTGGTTTCTCTTTCGCGGTGGGAATGCCCACCGTAAACAGGATAAAATCTGTCTGACACAGTTTGGGCTATTTGGAGGTAAAACTTGTTGCAAGATGGCACGCGGATGTTATGCGCTTCGGATGATTCAGGACAGCAATTCAATTCATGATTCATTTTATGATTCAGGACAGTGATTCAATTTCAGAGCAGTGAATCAATTCATGATTCAGTTCATGATTCAGGACAGCAATTTGGCTCAATCTTGAGAACTGCGACGCTGATGATGAATGGTGCCTTTTTTTTTTAAACTTCGACTCGATCCAGCCAAAGATCAGCTTGAGTAAGTGTAAATATTTATTCTATTTCTTATGAACAGATCAGTTGATAATGTGTTATCTTAGACTGGTGTTTGCAACACAGGGTCAGTGACCAGTCCACTGCAGCCCAGACAATCAGACAAACCAATGACTGTGCATCACTACCGGTGCTGGAACAGCCCATGAAGGAGGCAACATGTCACTAACCATGCCTGACTGGCGGAGCAGTGACTTAAAAACTTGTGTGTACTTAACAAGAGCTTATGATGAACGTTCCATGACAGAACCACTGGTATCATACGTGATTTTTTGAAATAGCTAGTAATTAAAATTCACTACAGGTACATGTGGCAGCGGGGGCGTGGTCAAGCGCCGGTCTGTGACAGGAGGGCGGAATCGGGGAAGGTAAGTGGCAGAATTGCTACACCTGAGGGTAATTAACCTGTGTTTTGTGTGTGTTTTCCCCAGTAAACCGCGCCCTACTTAAGGAGGGAGAGGGAGAGCGGAAGGGAGCTTTTTCCCCAGCGGAGACGACAGTGTGTGTGCGTGCGTGTCTCTGACTGTTGGTTAACATTGTTAGACTGAAAAGTACGGCAATAAAGCCTTCTGTTGATCTTGATCTCTGTCCTGCCATCCTCTGTGCTCCACCCACACGCTATTCACGCTACAGTGGTGCCGAAACCCGGGACGGTGGAGCATCAGTCCTGCAGCCCCATGGAATCCTCCCCGTTCGCGGACTTGGTCCACGCCCTCGCCACGGCTCAGCAGAGCCAGCACCAGGCACTCGTCACGCTCCGGAAGGAGCAGGAGCGCCGCTTCGAAGCCCTGGTGCTGGCTCAGCAGGAAGATCGAGAGGCGTTCCGGCGTCTCCTCGCGTCGGCGGGGTCCACCAGCGCCCCGGCCGCGGGCCCGTCTCCCCTCACCTTAACCAAGATGGGCCCGCAGGATGACCCCGAGGCTTTCATCACGTTGTTCGAGCAGGTCGCCGAAGCCTCGGGGTGGCCGATGGAGCAGCGCGCGGCGCGCCTCCTCCCCCTCCTGACGGGAGAGCCGCAGCTGGCCGCACTACAGCTCCCCGCCGATCGCCGGCTGGCCTACGCCGACCTTCGCCGGGCTGTCCTCCAGCGCGTGGGGCGCACGCTGGAGCAGCAGCGCCAGCGCTTCCGCGCGCTGCGGATGGAGGACGTCGGCAGCCCGTTCGCGTTCGGCCAGCAGCTCCGGGACGCCTGCTGGCGGTGGCTGAGGGCCGAAGATCGCGACGCCGAGGGAATCATCGACCAGGTGGCGCTGGAACAGTTCATCGCCCGCTTACCAGCCGGAACCGCGGAGTGGGTCCAGTGCCACCACCCGGCGTCGCTGGATCAGGCCGTAGGACTGGCGGAGGATCATCTGGCAGCTGTTCCGGCGGCAGGACAACCAACAACATCGTCTTCTCTCTCCTCTTCTCTCTCTCTTTCTCCCCCCCCCTCCTCCCGTGTCCCGTCCTCGCCCCATTCCCCCACCACGGAGGCGGTGGCCGGCTCCACCCCAGGCGGGCCCACCGCACCCGTGGTGCCCTCCCGTTTCTCCCTTCTGTGTCTGTCTCTCCCCCCCCTCAGGTGAGTGAGCCTCAGAACACAGCTGCAGAGGGAAGGCCCGGGCCGGTTTGCTGGCGCTGCGGGGAACCGGGCCACCTGCAGCAACAATGTGCAGCGATGGAGGTGGGGGCGGTGGTGCGGATCCCCGACGCGCCAGAGGCTGCCCTCGATCGGGCCGGAGCGTATCGCATACCGGTAAGTGTACAAGGGGCTACATATCAGGCGTTGGTGGATTCAGGCTGCAATCAGACCTCGATCCGCCAAAGCCTGGTGCAAGACGAGGCATTGGGGGGAGCACAAGGGGTGAAGGTGTTGTGTGTGCACGGGGATATTCACAGCTACCCGTTGGTGTCGGTCCACATACATTTCAGAGGGGAAAAATCAATAGTGAAGTCGGCGGTTAATCCTCGCCTTACCCAGCTTTGGCTGGAGCTGCGGTCGCAGAGCCGTCTACGTCATCTCCGCGACAGAGTGAGGAGCCCCCGGCCCCTCCTCTTTCTATTGGGGAATCCCTCGCGGATTTCCCACTGGAACAATCGCGAGACGAGACTCTGCGACACGCGTTTGACCAAGTGAGAGTAATCGATGGTCAAACGCTCCAGCCGAACGCCACCCCGTCCTTCCCCTATTTTTCCATTTTGAAGGATAGGTTATACCGAGTGACGCAGGACACTCAGACGAAAGAGCGAGTCACCCAGTTGTTAATTCCAAAGAGCCACCGGGAATTGGTATTCCAGGCGGCTCACTTTAATCCCATGGCTGGACACCTCGGGCAGGATAAGACACTCGCCCGGATAATGGCCCGATTCTATTGGCCAGGGATTCACGGCGATGTCCGGAAGTGGTGTACGGCGTGCCGCGAATGCCAGTTAGTAAATCCAGCGGCCATTCCAAAAGCGCCCTTGCGCCCCCTACCATTAATCGAGACCCCGTTCGAAAGAATTGGGATGGATCTCGTCGGGCCATTAGATCGGTCAACACGAGGGTACCGCTTTATATTGGTTCTGGTGGACTATGCAACGCGATACCCGGAAGCGGTGCCTCTTCGCAATATCTCAGCACGCAGTATTGCAGAGGCCCTCTTCCATGTCATCTCCCGGGTTGGAATCCCGAAAGAGATTCTGACTGACCAGGGCACCTCGTTTATGTCACGAACACTGAGCGAACTGTATGGGCTACTGGGTATTAAGCCGATCCGCACCAGCGTTTATCACCCACAGACGGACGGTTTAGTTGAACGGTTCAATTGCACCCTCAAGAATATTATCAAAAAATTCGTAAGTGAGGACTCACGTAACTGGGATAAGTGGCTCGAACCCTTGCTGTTTGCAGTGCGAGAGGTCCCCCAAGCCTCCACGGGGTTCTCCCCGTTTGAATTATTATATGGGCGTAAGCCGCGCGGCATCTTAGATGTACTGCGGGAAAATTGGGAGGAGGGACCTTCACAGAGCAAAAACGAGATTCAGTACGTTATGGACCTGCGCGCAAAACTCCACATGCTCACCCACCTAACTCAGGAGAATTTGCGGCAGGCCCAGGAACGGCAAACCCGCCTGTACAACAAGGGCACGCGCCTTAGAGAGTTCACTCCGGGAGATAAGGTACTCGTCCTGTTGCCCACGTCGAGCTCCAAATTAATCGCCAAGTGGCAAGGACCCTTTGAGGTCACACGGCGAGTCGGGGACGTCAACTATGAGGTTAGGCGAACGGACAGGGAGGGGGCGCTACAGATCTACCACCTCAATCTGCTAAAACTCTGGAACGAGGAGGTCCCCGTGGCGTTGGTGTCGGTAGTTCCGGAGAAGGCGGAGCTGGGGCCGGAGGTCCAAAAAGGGACATTGGCATCTCGTACCTCTCCGGTCCCCTGTGGAGACCACCTCTCCCCGACCCAACTCACGGAGGTCGCCCAGTTGCAGGCCAAGTTTTCGGATGTGTTCTCGCCCCTGCCCGGTCGCACTAACCTCATAGAACACCACATAGAGACGCCCCCGGGGGTGGTAGTGCGTAGCCGTCCTTATAGATTACCCGAACACAAAAAAAAGGTGGTTCGGGAAGAACTTCAGGCCATGCTCGAAATGGGCATCATCGAGGAGTCCCACAGTGACTGGAGCAGCCCGGTGGTCTTGGTTCCTAAGGCAGACGGCTCGGTCCGGTTCTGTGTGGACTATAGAAAAGTCAACGCGGTGTCTAAATTCGACGCGTACCCAATGCCTCGTATTGATGAGCTGCTCGATCGACTAAGCACGGCTCGCTTTTACTCGACACTGGATTTGATGAAGGGATATTGGCAGATCCCCTTGACTCCATTATCCCGGGAAAAAACGGCCTTTTCCACACCGTTCGGCTTACACCAGTTCGTCACACTTCCGTTTGGGCTGTTTGGGGCGCCCGCTACGTTTCAGCGGCTGATGGACCGGGTCCTCCAGCCCCACGCCACCTACGCGGCCGCTTACCTAGACGACATCATTATTTATAGTAATGACTGACAGCGGCACCTGCAACACCTGAGGGCCGTCCTTAGGTCGCTGAGGCGGGCAGGGCTCACTGCCAACCCGAAGAAGTGTGCGATTGGGCGGTTGGAAGTATGGTATCTGGGCTTCCACTTGGGTAACGGGCAGGTGCGTCCCCAAATTAATAAGACAGCAGCGATTGCGGCCTGCCCGAGGCCCAAGACCAAAAAGGGGGTGAGACAGTTCCTGGGGCTGGCTGGCTATTATCGTAGGTTTATACCTAATTATTCGGACGTCACCAGCCCGCTGACTGACCTCACTAAAAAGGGGGCGCCAGATCCGGTCCAGTGGACGGAGCAGTGCCAGCGGGCTTTCTCTGAGGTAAAGGCTGCACTGTGTGGGGGGCCACTTTTGCACTCCCCTGACTTCTCTCTCCCTTTTTTGTTGCAGACGGATGCGTCGGACAGAGGGCTGGGAGCCGTTTTGTCCCAGCGGGTGGAGGGAGAGGATCGCCCCGTCCTATACATCAGCCGAAAGCTGTCAGTGCGTGAGGGGCGCTACAGCACAATCAAGAAAGAGTGCCTGGCGATCAAGTGGGCGGTCCTCGCCCTCCGTTACTACCTGCTGGGGCGCTCTTTCACCCTCTGTTCGGACCACGCGCCCCTCCAGTGGCTCCACCGCATGAAGGATGCCAACGCGCGGATCACCCGTTGGTATCTGGCACTCCAACCCTTCAACTTCAAGGTGGTCCACAGGCCGGGGGCGCAGATGGTCGTGGCGGACTTCCTCTCCCGTCAAGGGGGGGGGGGGGGGGGGGGGGAGTTGGCTGCGGGCCGGACGGGCGCCCGGCCTGAGTCGGGCGGTGGGGGTATGTGGCAGCAGGGGCGTGGTCAAGTGCCGGTCTGTGACAGGAGGGCGGAGTCGGGGAAGGTAAGTGGCAGAATCGCTACACCTGAGGGTAATTAACCTGTGTTTTGTGTGTGTTTTCCCCAGTAAACCGTGCCCTACTTAAGGAGGGAGAGGGAGAGCGGAAGGGAGCTTTTTCCCCAGCGGAGACAACAGTGTGTGTGCATGTGTGTCTCTGACTGTTGGTTAACATTGTTAGACTGAAAAGTACGGCAATAAAGCCTTCTGTTGATCTTGATCTCTGTGCTGCCGTCCTCTGTGCTCCACCCACACGCTATTCACGCTACAGTACACTTTAAATATTTTAACAAAGCTTTAAAGCCATCAAAGTCCCTCCTGTGCTAGGACCTGGTCTTCCCAGGCAGTCTCCTGTCCCAGTACTAACTAGGCCCTTAAGGCACACTGGGCAGCACCAATCTCTGCTTCTATAGCCCTCGGCCTCTTGCCTATTATACAGCTAGGGTTACAGTAGGCGGCTAGTCCTCTGGCAACTGCAAGAGCTGTTCCCCACTTGCATCTGTATTTCAGCGTGCTTTGCCAGACGGCAGTAGGTACCATTTTTATGATGGTCTTTGATATGACCCGACCATGAGTAGAACTCTCAATCTCCTGGTTGAGAGGCGGACATACTAACCACTAGGCCAACTTGCAGTGCTTTAAAACCATGCATAATGTAAAATAGTATTTTCCTCACAAAAGTTCTGCACAGAGGATAAATAAATAAACAAATAAATAAATAATTTTAAAAAAGGTTCAATTTCAAATGTAACATTCTAAGTTTGGGTTGTTAAAAACTGGTTTAAATTGTCCTTGAGGCCTCTAGTGGCTGCAGGACATTATGGCTTCATTTGTTCAGCCCTCTAATAACATCTACTACACAGTCACTGACAGACAAAAGACCATTTTAAGCCTTACTAGCAGTCAGAAACGTGACAGCTTGTCCTGTAGGCAGGATGTAACCAAGTGGGGTTGCAATGTTCTGTTGGGTGCCTGTAGACAGCTAGAAACAAACATGGCAATGAACAAAAACAAGAAATACGATCTTAAATCGAAGTACCATTTTAAATTACTCCAAACTGAGCAAATTCTTACAAGATAAACTGCACTAAAAATCACTTCATGACAAGTTCTGCTAATTTATAGGACTGCAATTGTAGACTATGAAAAGAGCTGGAAGTCTTATCTGATGCAAAGGAACACACACTACAAGTAGCAGCCCTGATCTATATTTCTTTAACACCCTCCATTTACCATAATGATATGACAAACAGAAAGACTAAGATCCTGATGAGGACCTGGAGGTGGTATATACTGTTCACACATTTTGGGATTACAATCTAAATAAAATATGTCTCATTTCTTTTAAAAACATGCCCAATGAGGCAAAAAAAAAAAAGTCGAAAAAAAAATGCAGCAAACCTTTGGAGCGATGTAGATGGGTTGCCCCTTGGTGCCACCTGCAGCAATCTGAATGGGCTGAAGAACTCCTGCCAGTATTGGTTGTGGTACAACCGAACCTAAAGAGGACACCACAATTTACACTTTAGTTTCAACAAATGACAAACCTTCAACATTTACATGCATCGCAATTTGAAATTCTTGTCCTCCTAAAAGCATGAAAATAATTTCACAAAAAAAAAAAAATAAATAAAATAACACACTAGATCAGATTTACAACAGCATGTTTCTCCAGCACCGTGGTGTAGTGGTTAGTACTGTTGCCTCATAGCAAGGTGGTCTTGGTTCAAGCCCAGCGGTCGATGGGGGCCTTTCTGTGTGGAGTTTGCATGTTCTCCCTGTGTCTGTGTGGGTTTCCTCCGGGTGCTCCGGTTTCCCCCACAGTTCAAAGAAATGTAGGTTAGGTTAACATGGGGTGGCCTTGGGCTGAAGTGCCCTTGAGCAAGGCACCCAACTGCTCCCTGGGTGCTGTAGCATAGCTGCCCACTGCTCTGGCTGTGTGTGTGCGCATGTGTGTGTTCACTGCTTCAGATGGCTTAAATGCAGAGAATGAATGCTCGAGTGTGCATGTGATAAATAAAGGCTTCTTCTTCATAAAATGCAAGTAAGCTGAATAAACCACTGAATAAGACCAAATCTAAGTAATGGATTGTAATCGCAGAACTTGTTCCTACACAAATCAGGATGCTGCATTTTTTTTCCTTCAATAAAGATTAAAACTGTGGGTTGAGGGTCATTACTATGCATGTAGATATGCTAATACCGTTACAAATTCTGCCGTTTTGGAATTAAATTATAAGTGTCACATTTAAGGTTAAATCAAACCCAAATCAAACACTTGAGAACGTCATCACTCTTTTCAAATGTAGAACCTATCGTTCAACCCTTTTAGCAAGGAGTGAGAATGTAACATGAAGAAAACCTTCTTCCCCTTCACTTTGCTAATCTGACATGCTCATGTTGATTTCTTATTTACAACATGAGAAGGATTCCTCCATTTCTATCCACAAAGGTCAATCAGGTGCTTACTCAGTCCCTCGTCATTTTGAGACTGGACTACTGCAATTCTGAGCGCCAATCAACCTCTGAAACTGATCCAGGATGTAGCTGCATGACTTGTTTTCAACCTTTCTAAGTTCTCCCCCACCACCCCATAGCTATGCTCTCTCCACTGGCTTCCTGTTTCTGTCTGAATCAGATTTAAAACCCTGACGCTTGCCTACAAAGCCAAAAATGGACCAGCACCCACTTACCTCAAAGAACTTATCACACCCTACCCCTCCCTATCCTCTAGCACTGCTCAAATGGTCCCACCATCTCTCAAGGTACAAGGAAGGCATGCATCAAGACATTTCTCTGTTGTAGCACCTAGACAGTGGAATGAACTTCTCCTAGATGTCCGAACAGCTGAGTCACAACGTCTAAAGACCTACCTCTTCCTGAAGTCCTCAAATTAGTACTTTAATTTAAAAAAAAAAAGTTTTTCTTACCATGTTACCTCCCTAACAGAGTTTTTAGACTGATGGTATTCTTAGTCCATGACCTAGTGACCCAGCATCAGGATATATTTATTGATAGAGACTTCAAAGCACTTCTGTAAGTTGCTCTGGATAAGGCCATCTTCCAAATACCATAAATGTACACAGAACAAAATTATAAATGCAGCGCCTTAGAAACAGGGGGATAAAAAAACAACAACTTTTGTTTATTGAAATGTTGAGTTTCATTGTTATTTTTGCACATGCACCATTTTTGCATTGTTTGTAGGTTTGAAATGAACAAAATATGTTTATATTTGCTCAGTAATGAGAAAAGTCCCATTCAAAATAATCCACCCAAAAGACAGGTGTGACCAGTTGAAACACTGGTATCAGTGCAGTATCATCAGTACATGGACAGACCTTTATGTTGGAGACAATAAAAGGCTACCCCATATCCTCCAGATCCGTTGCACATCACAATGCCACAGATGTCACAAGTTGACAGGGAGAGGGCAATTCTTGTGTCACTATGTTGTACACAGTTTTTGGAAGCTTGAAAACATCTCTGTTCTTCAGCAGCCTCCTTATTAACCAGACATATTGAGCATCTGTGGAACGTTCTGGACCGTCAGGTATGTCAGCGTGTTCCTGTCCCTAGGAGTATCTGTGAACTCTGCACAGCTCTTGTGGAAGAATGGGACAACATTCCACAAGCCTCAATCAATAAGCTCATTCACTCTGTGCGAATGAGCTGACCCCATCTGTCTATCACTGACTATAGCTGGTATTCTGGTAGACATTTCTTGATAAGTGTCGGCATTTTGTTGCACGTTTGTGATTTTGTACATGTATGAAATATTTAGATAAAATTCTTCCAAACCATAAGTACATAAAATGTTTATAAATCTTAGGTGCTGTATTTATATTTTTGTTCAGTGTAAATGTCCGTCCATTCATCCATTATCCGTAACCGCTTATCCTGTGCAGAGTCACGGGCAAGCTGGAGCCTATCCCAGCTGACTATGGGCGAGAGGCAGGGTATACCCTGGACAAATCGCCAGATCATCACAGGGCTGACATATAGAGACAAACAACCATTCACACTCACATTCACACCTACGGTCAATTTAGAGCCACCAATTAGCCTAACCTGCATGCCTTTGGACTGTGGAGGAAACCGGAGCACCCAGAGGAAACCCACGCAGACATGGGGAGAACGTGCAAACTCCACACAGAAAGGCCCCCGTCAGCTGCTGGGCTCGAACCCAAAACCTTCTTGCCGTGAGGCAACAAGTGCTAACCACTACACCACTGTGCCGCCCCAGTGTAAATGTGCACCAAGAAAACATTTACCACACCATTAAATCACCAACAACTGTCCACAGACTCATCCTGTTGACACCAAATGCTGACCCTACCAACTGAAATGGTAAAACAGAGATTGACCAAACATTTCTGTCCAGTTTTGGGGAGTCCTGCTGTTGGCTGACAGGTGTGGAACCCAATATGGCCTTCCGTTGTTGCAGTCCTTCTGGCCCAAGGTTCAATGTGTGCATTCTGAGATGCTTTTCTGTTTGCCACAGTTGCAGAGAGTGGTTATTTCAGTTACCATAACCTTCCTGTCAGCTCGAACCAGTCTGGCCATTCTCTGTTTTCCTCTCTCATCAACAAGGTGTTTCCACCAGCACAACTGCCATTCACTAGATTTTTTTTTTTTGCACTATTCTGTGTAATGGTGATGATACACGGGGCAACTTTTTGGGCAATGTTGCCGAGCAATGTTGCTGGCAACGGGCAACTAGGTGAGACACAGGGCAACTTTTCAGGGCAACTAACAATGGGCAACAACAGTTAGCAACGGCAGTTTACAGTTAGCTAAAAAAAAAAAATCGATGTCTTAATTTTTGCTGTGACCATTTAATCAAGCTGTCTGTTGTTTTTTAGAGCTTTGGTGAGGTAAATTCCTCCATATAGAATATTAAAATAACAACTTACCGGCGTAAAAACAGATGAGGAGTCTCTCCATCTCTTCACTCCACTGACACTGAGCGGCCGCCATATTTGTTTGAAATTTCTGATCCGAACCTCACCGGAGATCACATGACTCGATACTCGCGCTCTGATTGGCTTATCTCAAAAAGTTGCCAGAGATTATCAAAACCATTCAGAAAGAAACAATGTTGCCCAATCTCAAGAGTCAAAACGCAATTGCCCAGCAACACTGCCCAAAAACTTGCCCCGTGTATCATCACCATAAAGGCTAGTGTGTGTTGTGAGAGTTTCTGAAATACTCCGACAAGTCCATCTGGTACCAAAAACCGTACCACAGTCAAAGTTACTAAGATCACATTTTCCCCATTTTGATGTTTGATGTGAACATTAACTGAACTGAGCACTGCTGCCACATGATTGGCTGATTGAATAATTGCATGAATGAGCAGGTGTACCAGTGGGTGTGTAAACTTGCTTACACAGCTTACTAACAAGTTGTCACAAATGCTCTGCTTGTCTGGAAATGTTGGGTAGCAAACATTTTTCTACTACATATACAGTACCAGTCAAAATTTTGGACACACCTTCGAATTCAATGTTTTGTCTATTATTATTATTAAAATATACTTCATGTCAAAGTAATGATGGATGTCGTTTCTCTTTACTTAGCTGAGTGGTTCTTGATGTAATATGGATTACTATAGTTGTGGAATAGGACTATTTACTGTATTGTTATTACAACCCCGATTCCAAAAAAGTTGGGACAAAGTACAAATTGTAAATAAAAACAGAATGCAATGATGTGGAAGTTTCAAAATTCCATATTTTATTCAGAATAGAACATAGTAGATGATATATCAAATGTTTAAACTGAGAAAATGTATTATTTAAAGAGAAAAATTAGGTGATTTTAAATTTCATGACAACAACACATTTCAAAAAAGTTGGGACAAGGCCATGTTTACCACTGTGAGACATCCCCTTTTCTCTTTACAACAGTCTGTAAACGTCTGGGGACTGAGGAGACAAGTTGCTCAAGTTTAGGGATAGGAACCCGTTCTTGTCTAATGTAGGGTTCTAGTTGCTCAACTGTCTTAGGTCTTTTTTGTCGTATCTTCCGTTTTATGATGCGCCAAATGTTTTCTATGGGTGAAAGATCTGGACTGCAGGCTGGCCAGTTCAGCACCCGGACCCTTCTTCTACGCAGCCATGATGCTGTAATTGATGCAGTATGTGGTTTGGCATTGTCATGTTGGAAAATGCAAGGTCTTCCCTGAAAGAGACGTTGTCCGGATGGGAGCATATGTTGCTCTAGAACCTGGATATACCTTTCAGCATTGATGGTGTCTTTCCAGATGTGTAAGCTGCCCATGCCACATGCACTAATGCAACCCCATACCATCAGAGATGCAGGCTTCTGAACTGAGCGCTGATAACAACTTGGGTCGTCCTTCTCCTCTTTAGTCCGAATGACACGGCGTCCCTGATTTCCATAAAGAACTTCAAATTTTGATTCGTCTGACCACAGAACAGTTTTCCACTTTGCCACAGTCCATTTTAAATGAGCCTTGGCCCAGAGAAGATGTCTGCGCTTCTGGATCATGTTTAGATACGGCTTCTTTGAACTACAGAGTTTTAGCTGGCAATGGCGGATGGCACGGTGAATTGTGGTCACAGATAATGTTCTCTGGAAATATTCCTGAGCCCATTTTGTGATTTCCAATACAGAAGCATGCCTGTATGTGATGCAGTGCCGTCTAAGGGCCTGAAGATCACGGGCACCCAGTATGGTTTTCCGGCCTTGACCCTTACGCACAGAGATTCTTCCAGATTCTCTGAATCTTTTGATGATATTATGCACTGTAGATGATGATATGTCCAAACTCTTTGCAATTTTACACTGTCGAACTCCTTTCTGATATTGCTCCACTATTTGTCGGCGCAGAATTAGGGGGATTGGTGATCCTCTTCCCATCTTTACTTCTGAGAGCCACTGCCACTCCAAGATGCTCTTTTTATACCCAGTCATGTTAATGACCTATTGCCAATTGACCTAATGAGTTGCAATTTGGTCCTCCAGCTGTTCCTTTTTTGTACCTTTAACTTTTCCAGCCTCTTATTGCCCCTGTCCCAACTTTTTTGAGATGTGTTGCTGTCATGAAATTTCAAATGAGCCAATATTTGGCATGAAATTTCAAAATGTCTCACTTTGACATTTGATATGTTGTCTGTGTTCTATTGTGAATACAATATCAGTTTTTGAGATTTGTAAATTATTGCATTCCGTTTTTATTTACAATTTGTACTTTGTCCCAACTTTTTTGGAATCAGGGTTGTATTTACTATTTACTGTTTGATCTCAAACACATTAAGAAGACAAGAAATTGCACTAATTAACTTTTGACAAGGCACAGCTGTTAATTGAAAAGCATTCCAGGTGACTCCCTTATGAAGCTGGTTAAGATAATGCCAATAGTGTGCAAAGCGTCATCAAGGTCAATGGTGGCTACTTTGAAGAATCTAAAATATGAAACTTATTTACTTTTTTTTTTAAACATAATTCCATACATGTTTCATATGTTATTTCATAGCTTTGATGTCTTCAGTATTGTTCTACAATGTAGAAAATAGTCAAAATACAGAAAATCCTGTGAATGAGTAGGTGTGTCCAAACTTTTGACTGGTACTGTATAACATGTAGATGTTCAAACTGCCTAACCAGAATTTTTTTCCTTTGGAAACGTACCGGGAACAACTGGCAGAAGTGCTGTCTTAATGGCAGGAGCCTGGGCAGTGGGAACAGGAGACGCAGTTGTTTCTGGTGAAACTGAGACCTGCCCATTAAGCACTGGAAAAATTTTCACATCAAAAACATAAATTGGTTATTTATATATTTTAATATTAAAATCAGCAGACAAGTTTATTTAAAAGTCAATGTTTACTTGTTTAAACATCATCATGTCTTGACCACACACCTTAAATCAGTATTCCAATATCAGCTCTCCACCCATATGTAAAATAAAGTCATTTCAAGCTGTATTACTGTTGCTTACCATGATTAATGTTCTCCATCTGATTTATCCTATTCGTGTTACTTTGACATGGCGCAAGTTCCTCCTCCTCACACTGCATGTAAAATTCTGACTCCGACATGTTCCATAAAAACTACAAAAAACATTTTAAGATATGAGACGAAACACAAACACTGTTCAAAAAAAAAAAACCCACAAAAAACAACATAAGTAAATTGCACTTAACACTGACACACTAGCCCAAAGGTCATCAAGTGGTAGACCATGGTCTGTATTTCACAAGAGTAAACAGAGTAGTTTAAAAAATACTGTAACCGAGCATGAATAATAGACCTTAGTTTAGCTACTCTGGTTTTCAAAACATGAACCAGGTTGACTTCTTTATCAGCTTATCAAATCACATGAATTTTTGCACATTATTTAACTGAAGGCAGCTCACTGGACCAGAGACTCACTACCGGGCTGGAGACATTGGGTCAGAAAGGTAGAGTTTTCACACAGTCATAGATATTTACCTTATTTACCCTCTCTGGTCTAGTTAGCAAACCTACGGCATTGCTTGTTTCAAAAGTAGTTGACAACAACGTTTAAATACAAATGGAACAAGAAGCATGTGTATATTTCCCCTGCATCACATCCAGAATAAGGTGTTTCATCTCTTTAAAATCCATGGAGCTTGCCAATCGTAGTAATGTGATACACCAGTATGAAACAACTTGTCACCCATCGCTTTTTAGCTGACAGCTGGTCGCTAGTGAACATTTCAGGCTCTGGTTGCCTAGGTATCCCTCTTGTACATTTATTTATAACTCAGTGTTGACGTCACTTGTCAGTCAACGATATCCTTCCCTCCCATTGGTAGCCGCCTCAAGGTTGAGATCAGTTTAACTTGGTACCTGCTGTCATCAATGGTTATTTCGCCCTTCATCGCCACAAGCTGCCAAATTTCAGTGACAGTCCATGGTCTCTGGTCGCCATATTGTTATAGTCACACACTAAACTGTCATACACTATAAGGCCAAAAGTTTTGTTTCCAAAAAATTTGGGACTCTGTGTAAAAATAAATAAATAACAGAATCTGATGATTTGCAAATAACTTAATTGAAAATAGTACAAAGACAAAATATCACATGTTGAAACTGATAACGTTGATTGTTTTTTGAAAAATATATGCTCATTTTGAATTCGATGCCAACAACACAATTCAAAAAAAGTTGAGACAGGGGCATGCTTACCACTGTGTTGCATCACCTCTACTTTGAACAACACTCTTTAAACATTCAGGAACAATTAGTTTTGAAAGTGAAATGTCCCATTCTTTTAACTTGCATTTGTGGATACTGTGTTCACAAACAATGGTTTTTGCAAGTGTTCCTGAGATCATGCAGTGATTTCCACTATAGAATTGTGTAAGCGACACCAGAGGACCTAAGATCATGGCCGTTCAACGTAGGGATGAGCGGAGAACCTGGAATTCCGTGTTGTAAACGCTTGGGGCATGCTATGCGGTGTAAGGACGACAGCTGACAAATCAGAAACACCCATTCAGTCATGTCCCACCCTCCCGCCCCAGTTAAAGACAGCTGACAAATCAGAAACACCCATTCAGTCATGTCCCGCCCAGCTGCCACTCGGCGAAAGAAAAGTGTAGACACAGGCTTTTTAGTTTACAAATTACTATTCTGTTTTTTTTTTTAATTATTATTATTAGAAGGCACATCGAGTTTCGTCCTGCCTTGGCCAGTGCATTCTGAAAGTATGTTTCGGTCTGTAGCCAACAATGCATGTTATTGCAGATCAGATCTCTCCACACAAACTAAAGGCGCAGATGCCGACTTTTTTTTTTTTTGAATCGCACAGATCCGTTTTATTTTGGGGGGGGGGGCGTTGGAGTGTCTGATTGTAATTTCAAGGTGGATTCTGTATTAAAATTACTAAATAGGCGGGTGCCGTTGCAGTCCATGAGGCGTGGGGGGTGTGGGAGGAGGGCAGTGGATCGGGGGGGCTGCGCGCGTTTGCGCAGAAGCTGCGCAATCAGTTTATTAAACTGTACGTTAAATTTTGCGCGGCTTCGGTGCGGGCGTGTGCGGCTTTCTGATTTGCTGTTTTCTTCTCGTGCTTGTACTTCCTGTGTTTCATGGACTGTGGCGGCATTTGCTTATATGCAGAATTTGCTTTGAAGAAGTTGTGGTCGGACGCTCCAACGCCCCCCCCTTGGGAAAGGAAGGTCGGATCTGCGCGATTCAGCCGTGGAGAGGGCGGCATCCGCCAAAAGGCGCGCCGTTTGCATCCCTGT
Source organism: Neoarius graeffei (assembly GCF_027579695.1). NCBI lineage: Eukaryota > Metazoa > Chordata > Actinopteri > Siluriformes > Ariidae > Neoarius > Neoarius graeffei. Next base: position 37,500,508 of record NC_083584.1, on the reverse strand, counting down.
TAGAATTTTAAACTCATAGGTTAACCGACTTTAACCGGCTAATGAGGCTCGGTGGTCGGCCAAGATTTTTTTTAGTTTTCACCATCCCTAGTTCAACGTTGGTTTTCGGCCTTGTCCCTTGTGTAGAGATTTCTCTGTATTCTCTGGATCTTATGATATTATGCACTGTAGATGATGTGATCCCCAAATTCTTTGCAATTTTACACTGAGGAACGTTAGTCTTAAATTGTTGCACTCTGCCCACACAGTCTTTCACAGAGTGGTGAACCCCTCCTCATCTTTACTCCTCAGGGACTCAGCCTCTCTAGGATGCTCTTTTTATACATCCCAAAAAAGAGCTTTTTTTTGCTCTTTTCTGCATGCAAAAAAGCTGAACAGGACCATCTAGTTTATCATCAGAGAAAAGTGCAAAAGCCAGCATCTGTGATGGTATGGGGTGCATCAGTCTCCATGGCATGGGTGAGGTGCATGTGTGTGAAGGCACCATCGATGTGAAGGCGTGTATTGGGATTTTAGAGAGACATACGTTGCCATCAAGGTGATGTCTCTTCCCGGGAAGTCCAAGCTTATTTGAGCAGAACAATGCCAGGCCTCATTCTGCACAGGCTACAAGACACAGACATGGCTTCATAGACAGAGTGTGTGTGTGCTTGACTGGCCTGCTGCCAATCCAAAGCTGTCTCCTATTGAGAATGTATGGCACATCATGAAGAGGAGAATCAGACAACGGTGACAACAGCTGAAGTCTTGTATCATTACATTACATTAATGGCATTTATTAGACGCTCTTATCCAGAGCAATGTACACCATACCCAGAGCAGCCTGGGAGGGGTGGGGGGTGCCTTGCTCAAGGGCACTTCAGCCATTTCTGCTGGTTCAGGGAATCAAACTGGCAACCTTTTGGTCCCAAAGCTGCTTCTCTAACCGTTAGGCCATAGCTTCACCCCAAGCAACAAAGCACAAAAATTCCAATTGCAAAACTGTAACAATTAGCATCCTCAGTTCCCATACGATTAAAAAGTGTTATTAAAAAGAAAGGATGTAACACACTGGTAATAATGCCTCTGTCCCAACTTTTTTGAGTGTGTTGCAGGCATCAAATTCTAACTTTGTTTATATTTAAAAAATACAATTAAGTTGGTCAGTAAAACTATTGAAAATCTTTTCTTTATACTTTTGTCAGTTAAATAAAAGGCTCATGTGAATTAACAAATCACAGATGGTTGTTTTTAGTGCATTTTGGTAAATATCCCAACTTTTCTGGAAATGGGGTTAGTGAAAGATTCCATAAGGTTAACTAATCAGTCAGCACAAAGATACTGGTTGACATTTGTTTGCTTTATGGCCCCTTTAAATAAAGTTTGCAAGACCAAGCAGTCTGAATGAACTTGTAGCTGTCTATTTCATCAAGAAAGAAAGCAAGCACAACTTTATTCATCACACACTTGTGAAATTCCTCTCTGCATTGAACCCGTCTGAAGCAGTGAACACACACATGCGAGCAATGAGCACACACACATACCCAGAGCAGTGGGCAGCCATGCTAACAGCGCCCGGGGAGCAGTTGGGAGTGCAGTGCCTCGCTCAAGGGCACCTCAGCCCAAGGCCATCCCATATTAACCTAACCATTTGGACTGAGGGGGAAACTGGAGCACCTGGAGGAAACCCACGTAGACACGGGGAGAACATACAATCTCCACACAGAAAGGCCCCTGCCGGCCACTGGGCTCGAACCCAGAACCTTCTTGCTGTGAGGCGACCATGCTAACCACTTACACCACCGTGCTGCCCATACGTCACAGAACATCCACAAAATTTGACAGCATCGCTGGCAGGGCAACCAGAACGAATTTTGATACTCTCACTGCATTTAGTCTTAATGTATCATAACTGATGTAGTGAGTAGCTTTTCATTTCTGAAACACCCATGTCACAAGATGTATGACGTGGTCATGGAAAAGAGGTTACTGTGTTTCAGAAAGGTCAAATTACTGGCCTGCAGCAAGCAAAGAAAACAACTAAGGAGATTGCTGAAATTACTGGAATTGGGTTAAGAATTGTCTGACGCATTATTAAAACCTGGAAGACTAATGGTGAACGATCAGCTTTGTGAAAGAAATGTGATTGGAAAAAAAACTTGACTAACCATGATCGGTGATCACTTAAATACTTGGTGAATTCAGAAAAAGAAAAAAAAAAAAACAAGATCAACTGTGAGCTGCTGCTCACTTGCGTATATCGCCACTCTCGCTTATATCAGAATGCAAGCAATCAAAGGAATAGGACACTTATTATGAATGTTGACTTCAATAAATAATTAACCCTGAAACAAGTAAGTAAAGAGCAGTGTTCTATCCAGGGATTTCAAATAGCATCCTGGTAAACTGTCATTTTGAAATAGCATTTTGCTTCTTGAAATAGCATCAAAATCCACGCTATATGTTTTGTAAATACCTTCAGTCGGTAAACAGGAAGTCGATGTGTGAAAGACCTGAAAACGGTATACACAGTATAGAACCCCAAGCTGAAGTTTGGTACCAAGTGGCTATGATTTGTGGTTGCTGAGAAAAAGGGTGTTTCGGACGGACTGAGATACGGACAGACGTAAACCATTATAGCCCCCTCCTTTGGAGCAGGAGTATAATCAAATTTGACTGAAGAACTCAGGAACATGTTTAATAGTGAACGTAAGCGCATTTACACATGCGCAATGTGAGGAGAACTCACAGGATTGGGACTAAACAACTGTGTGTATGTAAGAAAACCACTTATTAGTGAGAATAATCAGAAGAAAATTTTCCTAGGGAGCATAAAGATTGGACCCTGAAGCAATGTGATAGGTCATGTGTTCTGAGGAGTCCAGATTTACCCTATTCCAGAGCAATGGGTGCGCCAGGGAAAGAAGGGACGCACATGAAGTGATACACCCACCATGTATAGTGGCCACTATACAAAACAAACACTGTGTTTTACTGGGAAACACGCCACTCATACTTTTCACACGAACTACATCCAGGACACTGAGTAACATTTTCCAATATCCTCACTCATGAGAATATTAATGAATTGTTTTGATAAATGTGAGTACTTTTTGTTTGTCAATGTGTCTATTATAATAAAAAATAAAATCACACATTGTCTTGAAGATACTGAAGTTTATCTTCTTGTGTTGAAAAACTTGAATTTTTCAGACAAACTACATCCCAGACCTGAGTGACGCATTTTCCAATATCTTCACTTGTGAGAATACTGATTACATCACTCCCAGTGTTTTCCCACTGATTCGACGTGCGTTGTCAAAATGGTGAACCGATTCAAAATTAAAATCCTTCTAATTAACTTGCATTTTTTTGTGGCTGTATCTCTATGATAAAGAGTATTACACGATTGTGTGAAGATATGCAGTTTATCTTTGCATGTTGAAAAATATTTCACTCACTCGTGATGTATACATTCACCACTCAAAGATAAACTTCATATCTTCGCGCCACCATGTAATATTGTGTGTCTGTGTGTTATATATAATTAAATATTTAAAAAAAAAAACTATAAACACCAGTAAGCCATAATAAATGAAACAAAGTCAATATTTGGTGTGAGACAAGCCTTTCCTTTAAAAAAAAAAAAATAGTAGTCTCAGGTACAGTAAGTGCAGTTTTATAAGGAAATGATCTGTAGGTTTTACTGAGCATCTTACAGAAGCAGCCACAGTTCTTCTGGACACTTTGACTGTCACACTCACTTCTTAATTTTGCAGCAAAACCCAGTAGCCTTCATTATGTTTTCTTTTTTAATCTGAAAAATGCTCTCTTATGTAATATGCTGCTCAGATACAAACATTATTTTCTGTAACATTTAATTTTGTGCTGGAAAACAAATGTTTGGAACTCTAAAATGTTTTTGTACTGAATAATGTAGGAGTCATAAAATACAAAAGTTTGTATGAAAAAAATAGGGGATCTAAGACTTTTGCACAGTACTGTGTGTGAGATCACACACACACACACACACAAATATATAATTATATATTAGTCTGATTGTACTTTATTATTTTAAATTAACACACACACGAATGAGCACCATTTTTCAGCCAGGCACATACTACGTGTGTGTGTAATATATCATCATCATCTTCTTTTGGCTGCTCCCAATTAGGGGTTGCCACAGCGGATCTTTCGTCTCCATTGCTCCCTGTCTTCCGCATCCTTCTCTACCACACCTGCCACTTTCATATCCTCTCTCACCACATCCATGTATCTCCTCTTTGGCCTTCCTTGTTTCCATGTGCCTGGCAGCTCCATCCTCAACATTCTCCTTCCAACATGCTCTGCATCTCTTCTCAGGATGTGTTCCCGTATCATCTCAGTCTCATCTCTCTTAGCTTAATTCCCAAGCTCGCCACATGTGCTGTCCCTCTGATGTGCTCGTTCCTTAACCTGTCCAACCTCGTCACTCCCATCGCAAACCTTAACATCCTCAACTCCGCCACTTCCAACTTTGCCTCCTGTCTCTTCGTTAAGGGTACGGTCTCCAATCCAGACATCACAGCTGGTCTCACTACTGTCTTATACATCTTACCTTTCACTTTTCCTGGGACTTTCCTATCACAAATGACTCCCGAAATCCTTCTCAAACTGCTCCACCCTGCCTGCGCTGTCTTTCTCACCTCACGATCACAGCCCCCTTTTTCCTGCACAGTTGACCCCAGGTACTTGAATTCACCAACTTTCTTTATGTCTACTCCTTGCATCTTCACTACACTCTCATCCCCATTCTCATTGATGCACATGTATTCTGTTTTGCTACTGCTCACCTTCATTCCTTTTTGTTCCAATGCATACTTCCATCTCTCCAAACCCAGCTCAACCTCCTTTTTACTTTCACCACATATACACACACATACATACATACATACATATATACACACACACACACAATATATATATATATATATATATATATATATATATATATATATATATATATATATATATATATATATAGGGCTGAACGATTTTAAGAAAAAATTGAATTGCGATTTTTCTGGCAGATATTGCGATTTCGATTTCAACCACGATTTTTTTTTTTAAATCAAGTTTCAGTGCAAATTAATTAATACAATGAATTCCATAAAGCTAATGCAAGAATGAAAACTGAGGTCAACAGATTTCAAATGTAGGCCTGTTTATTAACATTGAGTGCCTGAGGAACAAGTTATAATAACTTAAAATAATAAAAAGAGAGCCATCTTTCTTAAGTAAACTTTTGCTTCTTTTACTTTTCCCATCTACAACATATCAGACATAAAAAAGGTTGATCAATGGCTCAGCAGCATCAAAATATTGCACTTTTGTAAAAGAATGTAGATAAGCATTATAAATTATAACTAGAGCCAACAATTCCCCTGTGGGAAATAAGAGTGATGTAGCAGTCAGTCACTACGTTTACATGCACATAGAGAGAATCGAATTTCTGCCGTTGCTCGACTGAAATCGAAGTTCAAAATGCCATGTATACACCTTAATTCGGCTGAAATTGAACCGAACTTGATTTCTCGGAATCGAGCTACACGACCTAGTTTATGCGATTTCTGCCGAGCTACTTTGTGCATGTATACCCTATCGAGCTACTTGTCGAGCTACTTCCGGAAGTGACGAGTGACGAGACCACAAGCGGGAAACACAACAGCCTCGGTCGGCATGACAACGAATCATGACAACGGCATGAATCTTTTCTTTTTGTGGCATTGTTTGCACTGTTAAAATTTAGCTCACTTACTGTATCACCAAATGCATCTGTACAGCTGTTGCATAGCTGTGAATTGTGTACATAAACAAGTCATTGTATTTGTGTGTGTGTGTGTTTATATGTCCAACATCTGAAGAATGTCAATAAAAACAAAACAACTGAACTTTTTGTGTGTTTATTAATACATAAGTTAAATTGTAAGCAAAAAAAAAATATTTTTTTGTAAGCAAAAAATGGACTTTAGAAAAATATTATTGTGCAAAATAAGTTGTCTTACAAAACAGTGGTCTGCGCCGGACAGTTTGTAGCCATAGTCTAAAAAAAAAAAGCCTAACAGCTTGAACACGGAACTGCTAGTGTTGCCAGATTGGGGGTTTTAAGTGCATTTTAGCGGATTTGAACATGTTTTGGGCTGGAAAACGTCAGCAGTATCTGGCAACACTATAAGCTCTTCTTCATGACGACAACCGGAAGTGTACCAACACGATGGGGCGTGTAGCACCACGTGTGGCTCGGGTGCACAATGCACCTTGCACAATAGCCCGATTTCACTTGTGCATGTAGGATTGGATTTCTCTGGCAGCCCTGCTGGGACCCTTTGCTCGATTACCAACAGCAGCTCGATTTGGACGTGCATGTAAACGTACTGACTATTGCAGGGCCCCTCCCTCCTGTGTGTGTGAGAGTGAGCGAGCAGCCCCTCCCCCACCCGCGCGCTCAGACACAGAGACAGCGCAGTTTCTCCTCACAGTGCTCCCTCCAAACAACGGGGATTTACACGAAAACGGAAGGAGATATTCACAAAATTCTTTCACAGTGAGTGCCTGTTGCGGCGACCTGCCACAAGGAGTGCCT